>NW_022290897.1:70000-128831 GCF_902635505.1 Sarcophilus harrisii | reverse complement strand
ACACATGAGACTTAATACATGTTTTTCTCTCCCTCGTGAAAAATTGATTCATTTATTTCTCAAATCCACAGGGTTCTGTTTTGTTCCAGATTCTTTGTGACCACAAAGTGTTACCACGTTATATAGCCCCAAACTTTAAACTCTTACAGGTTTAAGAACTGAAAGTTGTCACTATGATTTTGGAACGTGGGGTACACAGAAATATTTTTCACCTATTTGCAATGCACACTCAATAATATAATCTATAGTTATAAGGGCATCGCCATTATCAGTCAGTTTTGAGATTTAATAGCAAATTGTTAATTTGACACATTAAGTATATCTCACCAGTATAAACTCAAGAACTGTGTGAAATGAATGAATGAACTGAGTTGTTTTGCTTGAGGGTTTTTTGACCTTTAAAAACCTCTATTTTGTAGGATGACTTCTTGGGTAGGGGAGGGGGGAGAATTGGATTCAGAAGCTAATTGCTATTTAGTGGGGATGGAAGGATCAAAGGAGGTGCTTTCATAGAATCAGAAAAGATATAGTCAGACTTATAGTCAGTAGGGAATGTCAGGAGAGAGGGAGAGGTCAAAAGTGAATGAAAGAGTGAAGATGCCAAAGGGGGATTCCCTCTGTTTGAGGAGATGCTGTGGAATGCGATGGTTTGAACAGGTAGAGGGGTCAGCTTTGGTAAGGAGCAAGGAAACTTGATCTTGGGACACCTGGAATTTCCCCACCTAGAGAACCAGGACTGCTTTGGATCTCTGAATTCCCATTCCAAGTCCCATACCTGATGCATCATAGGTGCACCTTACTGAACTGAAAAGAAAATTCAGAACCTTAGAACTCTCATTCTAAAAAGTATGCCCACCTTATCAGCGCAGAACCAAGGCAAAACAATTAAGCAAGGACCCATTTAGTTGAGTCTTTGCTAAAAGTCCTAAGCTAAAACACATTAATTAAAGGCAGCAGCATCCTGATCAAGAACCATGGAGCAGATAGAGCCTTGGGGTTGGCCATCCAATCATGGGAGGCACTCTTTTCTTTTAACCTGGATGGCTCATTTTTCAGAGAAAGCTTTTTTAAAAGTTTTTGTTTTCAAAACATATGCATAGATAATTTTCAATGTTCAAGCATGGAAAACCTTGTGTCCCAATTTTTTGCCTCCCTTCTCCCTACTCTCTCCCCAGACGATGAGTAATTCAATATATGTTAATCATGTGCAGTTTCTTCTATACATATTTCCACAATTATGCTGCACAAGAAAGAAAAGATAAAAAAGGAAAAAAATGAAAAAGCAAAATGCAAGCAAACAACAAAAAAGTGAGAATTTTCAATATTCACCCTAGCTAAACCTTGTGTTCCAATATTTTGCCTCCCTTCCCCCCACCTTCTCCTCAGATGGCAAGTAATTCAACATATGTTAAGCATATGCAATTCTTCAATACATTTTTCTACTATTATCGTGCTGCAATGAATTATCATGAATAATCATATCAAAAAGGAAAAAAACGAGAAAGAAAACAAAATGCAACATAACAAGAACAAATAAGTGAAAATAGTATGTTGTTGTCCAGCTTATTCCTCAGTCCTTCTGTTGCAGATGGCTACTTTCATCCAGAGCACTGAGAACTGTCTGAATAATCTATGTTAGAAGCATGTCGCAGAATTCTATCATCATATAGTTCCTTGTTGATGTGACAAGATCCTGTTCATTTCATAGCAACAGTTTGTTTTGATGTTCGACCCTCTGACAGCATCGAAAACAAATGCAACATAAACAAGAAAAATTTGAAAATAGTACTGTTGTTGTCCAGCTTATTCTTGCCAGTCCCTCTCTCTGGCATGCTGTCTCTCATCACGAGGCACTGGAACTTCCTGAATAATCCATTGTTAAAGAGCCATGTCAGCAGAATCCATCAATAGCATTGTTGCAATACAATGATCTTCTGGTTCTGCTCATTTCACATAGCAACAGTTTGATGTCTCAGGCTGACAGCATCGAAAACAAAATGCAATATAACAAGAACAAATAAGTGAAAATAGTATGTTGTTGTCCAGCTTAGTTCCACAGTCCCTCTCTGGTTGCAGGTGGCTGTCTTCATCACGAGAGCACTGGAACTGTCCTGAATAATCTCATTGTTAGAAGAGCCATGTCGAGCAGAATCGATCATCATATAGTCTCTGTTGTTGAATGTCAAATGATCTTCTGGTTCTGCTCATTTCACATAGCAACAGTTTGTTTTGATGTTCCAGACCTCTCTGACAGCATCCGAAAACAAAATGCAATATAACAAGAACAAATGAAGTGAAAATAGTATGTTGTTGTCCAGCTTAGTTCTACAGTCCTTCTCTGGTTGCAGGATGGCTGTCTTCATCACAGAGTACACTGGAACTGTCCTGAATAATCTCATTGTTAGAAGAGCCATGTAGCTAGAATCCGATCATCATAGTACTTCTCATTGTTGCAATGTACAATGATCTTCTGTTCTGCCTATTTCACTAGCAACAGTTATTTTGATGTTCCAGACCTCTTGACAGCATCCGAAAAACAAAATGCAACATAACAAGAACAAATAAGTGAAAAATAGTATGTTGTTGTCCAGCTTTAGTTCCCACAGTCCTCTCTCTGGTTGCAGATGGCTGTCTTCATCACGAGAGCACTGGAACTGTCCTGAATAATCTCATTGTTAGAAGAGCCATGTCGAGCAGAATCGATCATCATATAGTCTCGTTGTTGCAATGTACAATGATCTTCTGGTTCTGCTCATTTCACATAGCAACAGTTTGTTTTGATGTCTCCAGACCTCTCTGACAGCATCCGGAAAACAAAATGCAACATAACAAGAACAAATAAGTGAAAATAGTATGTTGTTGTCCAGCTTAGTTCCCACAGTCCTCTCTCTTGGTTGCTAGATGGCTGTCTTCATCACGAGAGCACTGAACTGTCCTGAATAATCTCATTGTTAGAAGAGCCATGTGAGCAGAATCGATCATCATATAGTCTCGTTGTTGCAATGTACAATGATCTTCTGGTTCTGCTCATTTCACATAGCAACAGTTTGTTTTGATGTCTCCAGGCCTCTCTGACAGCATCCGGAAAACAAAATGCAACATAACAAGAACAAATAAGTGAAAATAGTATGTTGTTGTCCAGCTTAGTTCCCACAGTCCTCTCTCTCTGGTTGCAGTGGCTGTCTTCATCACGAGAGCACTGGAACTGTCCTGAATAATCTCATTGTTAGAAGAGCCATGTCGAGCAGAATCGATCATCATATAGTCTCGTTGTTGCAATGTACAATGATCTTCTGGTTCTGCTCATTTCACATAGCAACAGTTTGTTTTGATGTCTCCAGGCCTCTCTGACAGCATCCGGAAAACAAAATGCAACATAACAAGAACAAATAAGTGAAAATAGTATGTTGTTGTCCAGCTTAGTTCCCACAGTCCTCTCTCTGGTTGCAGGTGGCTGTCTTCATCACGAGAGCACTGGAACTGTCCTGAATAATCTCATTGTTAGAAGAGCCATGTCGAGCAGAATCGATCATCATATAGTCTCGTTGTTGCAATGTACAATGATCTTCTGGTTCTGCTCATTTCACATAGCAACAGTTTGTTTTGATGTCTCCAGGCCTCTCTGACAGCATCCGGAAAACAAAATGCAACATAACAAGAACAAATAAGTGAAAATAGTATGTTGTTGTCAGCTTAGTTTGCACAGTCCTCTCTCTGGTTGCAGGTGGCTGTCTTCATCCGAGAGCACTGGAACTGTCCTGAATAATCTCATTGTTAGAAGAGCCATGTCGAGGCAGAATCGATCATCATATAGTCTCGTTTTCAATGTACATGATCTTCTGGTTCTGCTCATTTCACATAGCAACAGTTTGTTTTGATGTCTCCAGGCCTCTCTGACAGCATCCGGAAAACAAAATGCAATATAACAAGAACAAATAAGTGGAAAATAGTATTTGTTGTCCAGCTTAGTTCCCACAGTCCTCTCTCTGGTTTGCAGATGGCTGTCTTCATCACGAGAGCACTGGAACTGTCCTGAATAATCTCATTGTTAGAAGAGCCATGTTGAGCAGAATCGATCATCATATACTCTCGTTGTTGCAATGTACAATGATCTTCTGGTTCTGCTCATTTCACATAGCAACAGTTTGTTTTGATGTCTCCAGGCCTCTCTGACAGCATCCGGAAAACAAAATGCAACATAACAAGAACAAATAAGTGAAAATAGTATGTTGTTGTCCAGCTTAGTTCCCACAGTCCTCTCTCTGGTTGCAGGTGGCTGTCTTCATCACGAGAGCACTGGAACTGTCCTGAATAATCTCATTGTTAGAAGAGCTATGTCCAGCAGAATCGATCATCATATAGTCTCGTTGTTGCAATGTACAATGATCTTCTGGTTCTGCTCATTTCACCTAGGAACAGTTCGTTTTAATTTTTACAGGTCTCTCTGACAGCATCCTGCAGGATCATATTTTATGGAACAATAATATTCCATAACATTCTTATGTTGTAATTTATTAAGTCATTCTCCAGCTGATGGTCATTCACACAATTTCAGTTCCTTGCCACAACAAAAAGGGCTGCCTCAAACGTTGTTGTACATGTGGGTCTCTTTCCTTCCTTTATAGTCTATTTGAGATATGAGTCCATTAGAAATTCTGCTGGATCAAATAGTATACGTGGTTTGATAGTCCTTTGGACATAGTTCCAAATTACTCTCCGGAATGGATGAAATAGTCTATAACTCCATCAACAATCTATTAATGTCCCAGTTTTCCTGAATCCCCTTCAACATTAGTCATTTTCTTTTCCTGTGATATTAGTCAATCTGAGAGGTATGTAGTAGTCACTCAAAGCTGTCTTAATTTGCATTTCAGAGAAAGCTGTTTTCATCAGAACATAGTTTGGCATAACCTTATATTACTTTTTAGGTGGTACACTCAGTTGTTTTGTTTCTTTTTCAATAGTATTTTATTTTCCCCAATATTTTCGAAGATACTTTTCACTATTCATTTTCACAAAACTTTGTGTTCTCCCACAACTGTTGTCCAAGCAAGCAAGCAATCTGATTATCATCATCAGTGTTCACAGTTCTGTATGTTTCTCCCTCATCTGCCAGGAGTTGGGGACTTTTTCTTGGGATTTCCTGATCAGAATTTGGTGTGGGAGTAGTTTTTAAATCTTTATGTCAAAGGGTTGGTGGGGGGGTAATATGTTGAACTTCTTCCCATTACTCTTCTGTCTTGACTCTGCCTTCCTGAATATAACTTTTTGATGGAGGAACATTTCTCAAATTACCACGTTGATACTTTTAGAAAAACAAACAAACAAACACACAATTAACAGACAACACAATGACCTTAAAGATTTATGGATTTTCTTCTTCTGAAGTGACTTCTTGGGGAGGCAGGGTTGCCTCTTTTTCAGGCTCTGGTACTTGGACTATTTCAGCGAGTGAACTTGTAAAAAGAGAGCTCATGTACTGCGGAATGAGTAAGAGGAACTGGTGGTGCGGTTGGGAATTGGCTATCTGGAGGATCATGTCCATGGCAATTTTTCTTTGGTTTCTGTCCATGTAGACATTAAACGAGTCCAGGCATCTGAAAGGTGATTCTGTGATGGACCATAAGGTAAGAATGAATAAAAAGTTTGAAAAGGTGTGTCTGTCTTTTGAGAAGGCGTTCATGGCACCCAAAGCTGCTCTGCTCCCTGCTCCAGGCTGCATAGTTATAGAAAGGGTCTCCTTCTCATGATCCAAGCGTATTTCCCCACAGAAAGACCACTGAGATAGTAAGCTGTCAAAGTAAAACTTGCATTGCATAGAAAGACTTCTTCTCTGTCTCTTGTATGACACAAATTTCTGGGTTGCCATTTTATTCAGGTTTATGACAAGTTTTTTCAAATTCTTCACTTCACCATTTACCACTGCATATCTTTCTTTTACCTCTAGGTACTGGTTCCTTATTTCTTCTTGGTTTCCATGAGTATAAGTTTCTGTTTTTATAGTCTCTTTTAACACATTGATTTCTTTATCAAGAACAGAGGCCGTTCTTGTAACTTCCATACGCTCAGGACATACGTATTTGGCCAGAGGTGTCTCCCTCTGGAGTTCTCTCTTCTTCATGTCCAGCTCCTCTTTAATGTTTTGGATGTAATATAGTTGTTGCTCAAGCCTAGTTGTACAACGCTTCATGGAATTGTATCGGATGCTCACTTCTGAACCAGCATCATTTCGTTCTTCCATAAATGATTCTGAAAAATTTGAGATTTGATTAAATTTCGATTCAAAATCTTTCAGTTTCTCTTCACTATTTGTCCTCACTTCCCTTAAGTTCTCCAACTCTTCCTTTCGAGTTCGAATCCTTTTCTCAATTTCATTTACATTTTCTTTAATTTCCTGAGCCTCACTTTCGAGAACTGACATTTCTTTCGGCTGGTTTTCATTTTTGTTGTCGAGATCTTTCATTTCTGAAGTAATATCTATTCGTTTAACAGTCATCTCGCGTATATTTTTGTAATGACTATCAATAGTTTCTCGATTTTTCTTGAGATCATTTTCAAGTAAATTAATATGTTGCTGAAATGCAGACAACTGTGCTGTTTTATTTTCCACTTCTTTCTCCAAATTATTTATTTCAATGTCCATATCACCCAAGTAAGTAGGTCTGGATTTTTCACATGGGGAATAGCATCCTTCAAACACTTCATCACCACAGGCAGTTAAAATTTTCTGACAGTTCTTGGGGAATGCCTCACCCTGCATCACTGCATGGGCCACAGAGTTACTTTTAACGAGCAGCACAGACTGTATGCCCTTCATATCAATCAAAGTATTGGCCACCACTGCCTCAGGTATTTCTAAAGCTTTGAGAACTGTTGGAAATTCTGGGTGATCAGCTGCTCTGCCTGTGACATCATACAACTCACAGTCAAATGCTGACACAATTATCTGTGGTCCTGGAGAGCCTGACGGAAAAAAGTTTTTCATCAGCCCCTGAAGAATTAGCTCATCATTGTGGTTGTCACAGAAAAAGTGAAGAAGAAGGCCCCTCAAGCAGCACTCAATAGCCAAAGCAAATTCAGGATCTCGGAGACGAATGCAAGCTCCTAGTGGGCCTAGTGGTTTGTGAGTAAAGTGCCCCTGTCTATGGGCATCGTCTACTGCTTCCACAAGGGCTGAAATCTGGGGTCCAAATCTTTTCATTGGCTCAGATTTGCAATCCTTCCAGTGCCTTAGCTGGTTTTGCTCCTCATGCAGCATTTCCTGTACATGAGACTCTTCTCTCTTAAGTCGAAAATGTTCTTCATCATCTTTTTCTACAGTTCGGTGAATAAGTTTTGTATCTTGTACAAGTGAACATTCTTGTGCTCTAATGGTCTTTAATCTTTCCCTCAACGAGGAAATGTTTTTCTGTTTTTCCAATTCTGCTAGTTCTAGACTTGTTTTCATGTTGTCAATTTTGTCATGAAGCTGTCTTGCAACTTTTTCTAATTTATTCAATTCATTTTGGGAAGAATTATATAAAGACTTCACTTGAGTATAGGCCATATCTATTTTCTTGGCATTTTCTTTTGCTTCAGTATATTCCTGCTGTAATGCAGTGTGGTCTTCATTTAACTTTTCTATATTCTTGAGGGTGGCTTTCAGTCTCTTTTCTGCTTCACTTAATCTGGACTTTGAAAGCTCCAGTTCCTGTCTTAACACTATAATATGCTGTTCTCCAACACTTATATTACGTATCTTTTCATTAATGTCTCTTTCAGTTTCATTCACAATTGCCCAAGCCATTTCCCGTTTCAAGTTTTCTACTTCATCCTTCATAGAAATCAAATTGTGATAACGACTCTCTACTAGTGTGATCTCACAATTGAGTTTCTCAAGCTGCTCTTTCCCTTCCTCTATCCTCTGCTGGTTTCTTGCTTTTTTCTCTAGAATTTCTGAATACTCTTCTCTCATACGCTCAAGCTCGGTTGTTTCCAGAAATAATCTGTATCTCTCACCATCATCTATGATCTGCAATAACTGCCAACCCAGCTCTTGATGTAAAATAGCCAAGGGATTGTCTACTCTTATCTTAAAATGGTCAAGAATGGCTTTCAGCTCGTCTCCCTCAGAAACAACTAGCTTTCCTGCTTGGTCTTTTAGTTGGTGACTTGGATTCCTGTCTACACAGATGCATTGCTGTACAGTTATGGAATCCCCAAAAACCTCAGACTTAAATGCATTTTCTCCTATGTTTCTTAAAGTAATGGAGATGTTAGCGGAAGTCTTTCCTTCTTTCACAAACTGTCTGAAAGACAATCCTAACGATTTCCCACCCAGACCAACTATAAGGGCTGCCAGCAATGCGCTCTTCCCATCGTGTCCCACCACGAAGTTGACATGGGACCCAAATCTCACGGGTCCAAGCTTGGAATAGCCCATAAAATTCTCCAGCTCAATACTCTCAATAATACCCACTTCTCCTGGGATGGACTGAAAAATATTACTTTCATGAGCCACATTCTGGAAGAGGACCAGCTCCGTGTCCTCACTCAAATCACCCTCTGGCCCTGGCCTCCCTCTTCGCGCCTCCCCTGAGGTAGATGGCACAGCAAAATCCTCGTTTCTCTGCGCCATTTTGTCAGTGACAGAAAAAACCTGCGCGGGTGGGAGGACTCTTCCAGAGTCCCCTCCTTCTCCTTCGCCGCCCCACCCTTCCCAAGGAGGCTCAGTGTGCCTCTAGGGAGTCTCTAAGTCCTTAGAACTACACTTTTGCCCCAATTTCCTGTCCTCCGTCAGCAGAGACAGAGAAGCTAGGCCCTGCCTACGAGTTTCCGGGCGGCGGGAAAACGCCACGAGGGAAAAACACCCAAGCCGTCTAGGCCGCAGAGGCCGCCACAGCGGTAAAAGCTCCCTATTGCCTTCCAGCCCAGCCCACCAACGCCACGCAGCCCACTCACGACCACACGAGTCCACGCCACTGCCTGCCCGACCTGGCCCCGAGGCTGTGACCCCCTCAGCACTCAACCTCACTGGGCCAACAGCTACAAGGCTCAGACCCAAACATGGCTACCTAGCTGTGACAAGAAGTGACAGGAAGGAAAGGGGCGGGGTCAGAGTTCTGGAGTGCGCCTGCGCCTACAGCTGCGCAGTACCTCCTGGCTGGGCCCTCCCCCACCCTCCCGTTCTCACACCCTGGGGTGCGGCCCCAGGAGCGCCAGACTCAGGTTTCCTGTGGGCAGGGAGGGAATAGTGCCTCCCGTGGCTCTCAGAGGAAGTTCATGGTGACGGAAGACAGACTTTCCGCTAGCCACAGTTACAGAAAGCATGCCCCTGAGCCCCCACCCTCGGTCACTGATAAAATTAAAACAAAAAAAATCAGGATGCAGAGAGCTCCTACTTCCCTGGCTTGTTGCGAAGGTTAAAGGAAGTCATTTTGGGAACATGTTTGCAATCCCTAAAGGACTATGGAATGGTGATGGCTGTTCACTCATTTCCATCGCCATCAAACTTAGAGAAAAAAAATACAAAGTTAGCATAAAGCTATAAACTGACCAAACAGAATGAGTATAGCCTCCAATTAAAACTCCTCTACCCTGACCTATTCCGATCTGTTATAATAAATGGTCAAAGGGGGGGTGGGGGATTAGATTGACAAAAGAACCCACATACAAATGGCTTTCATATAGAATTTGAATGGATGTAAATGCTTTACACAAGAAAAGGAACCAAAAGGATCCTGGAAAGAGCTTGAAAAACCATTTATCATGTTGTAAGGAATAGATTTTAGATTTAGCTAATGGATTCTAGAAAAACATGGAAAGACCTGCAGGAAATAGTGAAGAGTGAAATGAGCAGAACCAAGAAAATGCTATGGACAGTAATGGCCATACTAGTCCCAACAACTGTGAATGACTAAGTTATTCTCACTGTCTGAGTACTAGAAACACTGAAATCAACTACAAAGGACCTATGAAGGAAGCTACTATCCACCTCCAGAAAAATCAAACAGAGAAGTAAAAGTATGCATAATATGGTGGGACATTTATACATGTATATTCACACACATATACGCTTATATGTCAAATGGTGGCCCTGTCTAGTTGCAGGGGAGGGAGGGAGGGAGGAAGGAAGGAAAACAAGGAGACAGTTTGGAAGTTAAAATGTAACCTCCACAAAATGAAACTGTAAACACTTTTGTAAAAAAAAAAAAAAAAGGGAAACATTTGACATGCTCACTAAGTGGGGAGATCTAGCAGCCTTGTAAATCTCACAGAAAAAAATGATATGATTAGATATGATGGAGGGGTGAGAAAGAGTAAAGAAGGAAAGAATCCACAGTGACTCCTAGGTTGTGAGTCTGAGAGACTGAGGATGGTGATACCTTCGCCAGTAACAGGGAACTTGAGCGGGAGAAGGAGTTAGGGGCAAAGAGAAGGAATTTAGTTTTGGACATGTTGAATTCAAGATGTCTACACAACATCCAGTCTGGGTTATTTAATAGGTAGCTGCAGACACCATATTGGAGGTGAGCAGAGACATCAAGGCAAAACACACAGATTTGATGATCGTCAGCATTGAGATGGTCATTAAATCCATGGGAGCTGATGAGATCACCAAGGGAACTAGTACAGAGGGAGAAGAGAAGAGAGTCCCCACAGAACTCTGAGAGACCCCTGGTAATGATGCAGATTTAACTTAGAGGAATGTCATGCATACTCCCCTTCCCCCCCCCAAGAAGCCAGTTGTTAAACATTTACAAACTTTCCCCAAGTTTCAGATTCCTCTAGGTCCTCTTTACTCCATAAATAACATTCTTTCCACTAAGCCATTCTTTGTTCAAAAAGTAAACAATTTTTAACATCAGTATAAGAAAAAAACATGATAAAAAAGATGCTTTTCCTAGGGACAACACTTTAAAGCACTTATACAGAAAATACATGCTGTTCTTACATTATCTGTGGTGAAGAGTTTTACTTTAAGGCTATAGTAGTATAATTGGAAAGGAACTCAGAGGCCATGTGCATGTTCATGGCGGAAAAACTATGCTGTATTAAAGCAGTAATAAGTACAGTATATTGTCAAGTGGAACTTTCCTGGGTTTTTTGGGTATTAAGCTGTTTGGGGCAGTACATTTTCTTAAACTATCAGGAGATGCCCTGCTTCCCAGAGCTAAGCCCCCAAAAGCAGGCTGTGCCCAAACTTCGATGAACATCAATCCTTTGAGCTCTGCATGATCTCAGCCTAAGGCAAGGCCACATAATTATTGTATTTCTTTGATCAGCTTCATGTGTTTTCTGAACCATGATAAGCACTTCTTGTACCCCTGTTGTGGTCATGAAATCCTGATATGAATCAAATTTCTTACCCCTCATTGTGAGGCAAAAGCTCACAATGCAAACATTGGTAACAGTGTTGAGATTTGGCCACACAAAAACAGGCCCTCCCCTAAGGACAGCACACATGTCCTTTCCCTCATGCGGAAATTTAACTTCTGTTTGATTCCTGACTCTGCTTTCTCTGGCCTGCTCTTTTTGGCTCTCGCCATCTACACATTAGAGGTCAGTTTGTTTCAGTTGATGGCTTCATAAAGGAGGACACATAGGAGTGATACTGAGGCAACTGGGGATCTTTGAAAGGATGAAATGTTATTTTAATTCTGTTGTGAAAATATCTTACTAAGTCTTTCCTCAAAGTCATGGACTGTGTTACCTCAATCCATGCAAGGAGTTATCCTCCCAATCTTCCCCATGAGAAGTTCATCCCCAATTCATAGGTGTCACCCCCACAGAGTTACTGGCATTATGAATCATTGGCAATATAGCATTTCTTGATGAGCATACATGGAATCAGATTCAGAATAATATCAATTGTCCCATAAGGTCTAATGGCAAGTCCCAACAATCATAACTTTGGTTGGATTCAGTAATTAAGGATATCAACTAAATGTATATTCATAAACTTCAGAGAATTTCAATTGTCACATCATGAGGGCATGGATTAGAAAATGAGTCTTTCTTTCTCAAAATATTATTAGATAGATACTTCAAATAAGACATTAATTTCACCTTCACAATTCTTAATCCAATTTGACATCAAAAATTTTTGATTCACTTTAGAACACTGTGTCCCATTTCTCACCAAGTCACAAAGGATATAGTAGTATGAATGCCTGTATGCTAAATACCCCCATAAATTGTAAAGCTTCATGGTCTCCATTACTTGTGATTCAAATGATATTTCAAAGTGATTCTTTAATTGAGTAGTACTATGTTAGTATGCATAACTAAGCAAAAAAAAAAAACAACCTTGATTTCTAAAAGTCTGTTATTGGTGATTTGAGGTAGGTGACTAAATGAATTAGTTCTAGACTTGGGCAAATATCGTCCCCCTTACACTGTCTGTTTTCTAAGTCTTCACATGAACTCCCTGTGTCCAGCTAATTAAATTTGAAAAAGGAATTGTTTATATTTGTAGAATGAAACTGAAACCTGAAACTTGGGAGGTCCTCATCAGGCTTAAATCATGTGCTTTGATTCTTTTCATTTGGATTTCAATATTCGAGGAAGTGATCAGGCTCTGGGTGGGACAAGGCATTCATTGTCCAAGTCGGAAGATTCTCCATTGGCATTTAATAGGAGATCATAGTTATTACTAACGGTTACATTGGTCATACCATTGTTTACCATTCATGTTGTGGGGAAGTAGTTCCTGCCATCCCAGTAGCTGAAATGTCATTCTTGCATCCTATATCACTGTAAGGAAATGAACTTACCCACCTCCCATAGACTTAACTACCGAACCGATCTCTTCATGCTTGTCACTAGGACAGAGTGAACTGGACTGAGACTTTGCCGGGTCCCACCGCCAAACTCAAAGTAAGTCTTCCCGAATAGGAGTTGGGGGGATGGATATTCGACGATGCTGGTCACATTCCAGGAGGAGTGTAGAAAGCGTCATTGGGATTGGAAAGTTTCCCGGGTGTGCACATTCCACTTTCCTGCCTTGCTGAGGGGTGGAGAGACTCAAAATAAGAGGAGAAAGCACCACAAAGAGTTGCTTTGCAACCAGACTGGTGGAGAATGTGATGAAGTTTATATCCTCTGGATTCCCAGTGGTGATGAGGTTAGTGGCAATAAAAGAGTTGTTAAAATCCCCCCTCTGGTTGGCCGCAAGTTCAAAGTGAAAGAATTCACTTATTCCGAATTATTAATTGCAAAAATGAAAGTTTATTGTTGGATAGAAACCAGTTTGCTAAGAGATTGACTTCTATTGTGGCAAAATCCTATTAGGGAAATGGAATCTTGTGCTGAGAAGAGAATGCTTTCCCAGTGGGCAGAGGGTCCTAGCAGCTGAGCAAGCTACTTTAGACCTTCTGCAAGGAGTGAGTCCAATAACTGCCCTTTAAAAAGAGTCTTGAGACTTCAGGACTCAGGTTCCCAGGTTTATATGCTTATCAGAATCCAGCCCAGATCTCCTATTGGAATTAATAACACTTCAAAGGGATGCTTTTTTGACCAGGATTTCTAATTGAATCAAAAGCTCTGGTATCCCAGAAAAATAACTTATCTGGGGGGATATGCCTTCCCCAGGAGGGACTGAGACTCCAAAAGGGATAACAGATCAAAAGGAAATACAGTTTTAGTGATAATCTTAAAGGGAACACAGCTTCAGTAAAGGGGACGGTTTCCCTCCCACTTCAAATGGATCTCAGTTTGCATCTGGCAGAGTTAACTGAGGGCTTGTGTCTTAAATCTTTGCCACAAACTGTTTTTTAAGTGGTTTTACTTAGAGATTGTTCCAAGTATATTGTTGACACTTTTAGAAAAAAATAACACTGAGTAGAGAGTACAACCACATTAAATTAAAAATTCCTTCATCTATTCTCCTTGTCATCCTCCTCTTCTTCCTCCTTCCAACATCTCTGGACCATCCCCTAAAGGGGGACACTAATGACCTTTTGCCTTCCACCTCCTTGGGCTTGGATCTGACCTGACTTGTGTGGGTTGGAGGTACATCTATCCTTGGTTGGACCTTTGGAGTTAGAGGAAACTTAGAACTACCTTGTTGGGGGCTACCCCAAAGAAAAGCATTAGGGCAGGGGTCCTCAAACTACTGCCCGAGGGCCAGATGCAGCAGCTGAGGACGTTTATCCCCCTCACCCAGGGCTATGAAGTTTCTTTATTTAAAGGCCCACAAAACCAAGTTTTTGTTTTTACTATAGTCCCTGCCCTCCAACAGTCTGAGGGACAGTGAACTGGCCCCCTATTTAAAAAGTTTGAGGATCCCTGCATTAGGGTTTTAACAGCCAGAGGAGGAGATTGGCTGGGGAAGGCATATGGGGGTGAAATATGGATATATTTGTAGGTTTGGATGGAATGGAGAGCTGAGAACTCAGATCTTCTGGCCCAACCTCCTTATTTGAGACAAGAGTAACTGAGGGCAGGTATATGGCCAAGGTCACACAGTAAAGGGCAGACCCAGAACTTCAGCCGTGGTCTTTCTTGCTTGCCACACTAGTTGACTTCCATCTTGACTTCTTCCTCCTCACAGAGCCAAGCTTCATGAGGAGATGGTCTCTGGGAAGGCACTCCCCAGAAGCTGGTGGGCTGGTCCCCCATGGAGCTGGGACTTCAAGGAGACTTTACTTATAAGTCTGGGATTAAGTAAAAAGCAAACCAAATCTCCAACTCCAACCCCTTGATTTGGGCCAGTCTGGGATGCAAAGTTTGTAGAGAGAGCCTGAGCCAACCCCATGCCTCCCCTGAATGAATTTCTTCCGCCTGTGAAATAAGAGGAATGACTCCCAGCTGCTAAACACAGAGCTGTATTTGACTATTTTCATGGGGCTTGGAGGTGTTAGCCTAGGCAAGGTCCCAGTTTCCTGACATCAGAGAACTCCCAGTCTAGTGAGGGAAAAGAAGTGAACTGGACATGATCAGCATGGAAGTGGTGACCAAGCCTTGGCAGGCCTTCGAGATACAGGGACCAAGAAATAACTGCTTGGTGGAAGTGGGCTAAGTGGCAAATGGACTTTTAGTGCAGATTATCCAGAGGAAAAGGTGGGTATTTTCAGCTGTTCAAATGGACCTGCTTGGACTGCAGAAGGGGGCTCTAGAAATCAGGGTGGAAGAGGAAAACAAATAACCCCCTGAGCCTAGCTCAAAGAGAATCTGCTCACCAGCAAAAAAGGGTTTCTCCTCCAGCCTTCAAAGATCAACCAGATGGGCATCTATCCACTCAAATTGTCCCCTGCTGCCAACATCCTGACAGACCAGAAGCAGGAACCAAATTCAATTGTTTGTCAAAGTGAGGCCAGAATTATAGGAGAGCGACTTCATCAGGAGGGCTTTAAACACTTCATCATCAGGCCCAAAGTGATTGTTGTAAATTCTGCAGGTAAGAGCTAAGGGAAAGCACAATACAGAACTATGTGACCTCCTGTGTGCCCTATTCCAACAAGTTAGCAAGGATGGGGGGCGAGGGAGAAGGTTAGGATGTACACACAGAGACTCAGATAGTTGTGCATCCCCCAATACAATCATTTCATTAAATTATTTTAATTGATACCAATTAATAGGGAAGAGATGAAAGGGATCCTTGAGAGCATCTTCACAAACATCTGGTTAATTCGGGGAAGTGAGGAAGTCCAGCAGCCAAAGGCAAAAGAGGCCGAGAACCTTAACTCCGAGGGAAATGGCCTGGAAAAGATGGTGGGAGATCTGGACATAGCTCCTCATAGGTGAGGATTTCGGTCTTGCATGTGCATTTCAACAAGTATGAGGAATCACTTGTTTCTTCTCTACCTAGCCCCATATCTATGTAATTTATATGTTCTCTATGTATTCACTTCTTTGTAATGTTCCTTCATAATTCCTGGTTGTTCATATTTCATCATTGTTCATTTTCATTATTCATTATTATATCCTTTTTATATGTTAATCAACATGTGTGGGTTCCCTGCATTTTTATATTTATACTCTGTAGTCACATATGTGTGCGTGTGTATATATATATATGAACAATCATGTATTCAATCAATATAAATGTACTCTCTGGTCTCTTGTGTCTCATATATGCAATTATTCATGTATTCTTTCCTTATGTTCACATATATGAACACTTATGTAATCTTTGTTTCAATAATAGCACTTCATTATGTACTTAGTCCATATTCCTATACATATAAGTACTTTTATTGTGTCTATATTCGTATATATAAGCAGTAATATTCTCTATGTTTACATAAATTGGTATTTTCTTAGAAAGGGAGAAAAACAGTAGAATACTTACAGGTATACAGAGAAGATAAAAGAGAACACTTAGTGAATATAGCCAGATTATGTTAACATAAACATTCACACACACAGTCACATGCACACACATGAAAAGAGAGACTATGTTTACTCATAGATGGATAGAGTATGGATATATAAGTACTCATACAGGCAGGAAAAGAGAATGATTGCTAGTATTTATGAGGACATAGAATTTAATTTAGAATTGTATAAATGAATTATAAATAGAACAAATTAATTCCTCAACATAAGAATGAAGAAAAAAGAACTTGAATATATTTTCTCTGTTCATATGTACTAGTTGTCATATATTCTATATTTATTGTTTTATGGAAATATGAACCATTTATATTTATAGGAGAGAGACTATGGATGTAAAGAATATAGATAAATGAAATAAAAGAGCACTTTCCTCCACAGAGGATTATATAATTATTCATATGTTTGGATGTCTTTGTAATTCCACATTTAGGATTATAACGAATTAGTCTGTACTCACAAATAGGAATATAAAGAGAAAATGAAAGATACAGGGGCAATGAATATACAGAGGATATGTCTCAGGCCCCATGGATGAGAATGCACAGATCCCAAGGGATTCGAGGAGGGGGGTAGAGAGCTGAATGCACAGACAGCAGGGGGTCAGTGGGCATCAGTTCTGGTCCCTGGAGGTCCTCTCCCTCCCTGCTCAGCTCCAGCAACGACAACAGTCAAAAAACTCCGGTTGGTAGCTCCGGCCACCGAGAGGAATAGGAGGGAAATGGATGAAGAAGGTCTTCGAAGAAAAAAATAAGTCAAAGGAATGGGGAGGGAGAATCAAAGGCAGTGGGGATGAGGCTGACTGCAGGGGGAGGAGTGAGTGGGATTTCAAGTGGGGGCCAGTGGAGGGAGTGGTGGTGGGTGAATGTTGAGAGAATCCTGCCTGGTCAAGGTGGGCGCTGATGTCACCAGCCACTGCCCCTTAACAGGGGGTCCAATTTTTGCAGACCCAGTTCCCCTTGGCTGATGGTTCCCTGAGGACCCCGAGGGCTGGGAGTGAATATCTAAGGGGTGAGAGAGACTGGGAGATGAGCCCAAAGTCCCCCTGAGGCTTGTGAGCATGGAAGACACATGGTCAGGAAACAACCTCAGAGCTCAGGACTCCTGCTTATGAGGGGAAAAGGATCTCCAAATGGTCTGTGCTAGACTTTAACCTTCCAGCCCAGGGGCTCTGAGCTCCAACAATCCCTGTGATGAGGGGGTTGGAGGGGACTTCTGGTTCAGGAAGGAGGTCAAGAAAGAACCATGGATTTTATTCTGATTAGAATAAGGACAGAACTTTCTGGATGGGGGTGCCCCAAGGAAAAGCATTAGACTAGCAAGGTGCTCTCAGATGGGGACTTGGGGAGCTAGTTTTCTAACATTAGGGGGTGATAGAAGAATTTGTGGATAGAGTCTGGTACCACTTGCAGGTTGGGAAAGGATGGAGGGCTATAGGACACCTCAGAGTTCATCTGGTCCAACCTTCTCTTTTGGGAAAAAGGGAAACTGAGTTCAAGAGCAGGGCAGGGACATGGCCACAGTCACACAGCCAGAAAGGGGCAGACCCAGGCCTGGAGCCCTGCCAGGCTAGCTGGTTCCCATCTTGGCCTCTCCCTCCTTCCACAGCCAAACTTCATGGGCTAAAGGTCCCTGGGAAGGTGCTCCCCAGAAGCAGGTAGGCAGCTTCCCCATAGAAGTCAGGGTCCTGGGAGTCTTCAGTTAGGACTGTGGGGTAAAAGAAAGGGCAAACCAAGCCATTGGGCTTGGGGAAAGTAGGGTGAGCTTGAGCCAATCCCATTCTTCTCTGAATGGATGTCTTCCTCGGTAATGGGTGATCCCATGGCTCACTCCATAGCCCTGAACACTTCCTGGTCCTGAGATTGAACCAGAAACGTTCCTGATTCCGCCCTAGTCTAGGAGGGAAAGGACAAAGAGTGACCTTTGACATGGTGAATTTGCAGGAAAGAGTCCAAAGGAGAGGGACTTTGAAGCAGGACCAGGAAAGGCTCCTGAGGAGCAGCATCTGGGCAGGGCTTTCTCCACCATGGGAAAGAAGGTGGAGGTTGTCGAAGAGCAGCTGGAATTGGAGACAGTAAAAGGACTGCTAAGCTGCAAGAGGTTGAATCGTGAAGGCAGAATAACCCTGGCCTCTGGGCTCATGGACCTTCTTCCCATTTGGGGCAGGTCTCTCTAGTTTTGCCATCTAGAAAGAGAAGGGTTCTTCTACAGGCTCAAGAGGACATCAGCATCATGAAAATCACTAGGGAAATGTCCCTTCATTCAGTAGCCTGAAATGGAAGACCATGAGGCCAGAAGCCAGATCACATTGAGTAAAAATGATGCTACCAATATACGAAAGCACCTTCACCAGGAGAATTGACAATTTCTTCTTCAGAAGCCTCAGAGGCTGGACATATAAGCCACAGACTTCTGAGAGAAGAGAATAACTTTACTATAAAAATAAAAGAAAGCAAACTAGAAAGAGATGTGGCTTATAATTAGAACCCCTCCAACCTAAGCTTCTCTCAGCAAATATTACTAATTGAAAAGGGGATGTGTGTTGAAGAAAGGACACACACACACACACACACACACACACACACACACACAGGTACCCATGCATACATATGCAGCAGGACTATGGAAATCAAGCATAGAGAATTTTAACTGATATAAATCATAGTAAAAGACAAAAGAAAGCTCCCAAAGTGTATATCTGGTACCCAAGAGCAAAACAGGAATAGAATATAAATTTATTTGTAATCCTCATGCAAAATATTGGTGGAAGATTGGGACATATTTTCCTATTTTTCCTTCATATATTGACACTCACACATTATCTTCTTCAAATACATGTTGGTACAGATATAATTTTTCTGTATTCATGTATATGAAGATTCATATATTCTCTCATGCTTTTATATATGAATATTCATAACTTCTCTGTATGTATATTCATAAATATATCGGTACTCATTATCTCCCTTCAAATACAAGAGCAATCATTAATTATAAATATTCATATATATATAGACACATGTACTTCTCATTTCTCTCTGACTATTCAAAGAAAATTCACATATTCCCTCCATATGCATATATATGAGTAGTTATATATTTTATCTATACTCATATACATGAATACTCACATATTGTCTCTCCATATTGACATATGTAGTCACATATTCTCTATGTATTTTATTCAGAATAGACCTCATATATTCCCTTTTCTATATTTACAGATGGAAGTACTCATAGAGAGAGAGAATAGAGGAGGATACCTGTGTGAGAATATATAAAGAGAATATAGGGAAACATATATAAACTTAGAGAATATAAAGTATGTATATTTAGGAACAGAGAAAAATATATGTATATGTATGTATGTGTGTGTGTGTATATATATATATATATATATATGTATATGACCAGAATGAATATATGTGTATTCATTCCTATGAAGAATATATATGAGCCTAAAGTGTGAATAAGGAGAATATGTTCTTAGGTATATAAATACACTTATATGCATGAGTTGCCATATAATGAGTGCGTTCACATTTTGTCAATATTAACATACATGAGTGCATATACATGACTATATAGAATGTATATGAATTCTCTATGTGATTACTGGGAGAATTAATGAGTACTAATAAATTCCTACATAGCGAGAACACATGACCATATAAAAAGTGAATCTGGCTTGATTTGGAGGACAGGGGGATGGATGGCTTTCTCTCTCTTCCTCTCTCTCTGTTCTCCCAGATTTCGGAATGGCTAGAACCACTTTCAGCAGGGTGATGAGGGAGAGGTCCAGTGGAAGTCAGTGCAGGGAGAGGTAGTGTTGGTGGGAGGGGCTCTCCTCCCTGGCCAAGGTAGGTGCTGATGATCACTGGCCATGAGCTCTAGAGGAAGGGATGGTCCACCTGGGCCAGACTCCGCTAGTGGCTCCTGGGTGACCCCGAGGACTGGGAGTGGTTACCTGAGGGGCAAAGGATGCTGAGGAAACACCCCAAAAGTCCAGCTGATGTTCAGAGACTGGGGCATGGGAGGCAAGGGGCCAGGAAACATAAGGCCAGACCGCAGGGCTCCTACCCTGATAGGGAAACCGGCCCTAAATGGACTCTGTGGAATTTTGTCCTTCCACCCCCAGGGCCAGATCCCAGAAGAACCATGTGATTCCAATTTGTAGGGTAGTATAAGGACAGAACTTGCTGACTGGGGCTGCCCCAAAGGAAAGCATTAAAGCAATTTCTTCAGCTGGGAGCTGGTATGGATGGGAGTGTGCAGTCTGAGGGAGATTGTAGGTTGGGATAGGATGGAGGACTACAAGAGACCTCAGAGCTCATGTGGCCAACCTTCTCATGTCACAAAAAGGGAAACTGAGGCCAAGAGGAGGTCAGAGACATGGTCAAGGTCACCCAGCCAGGAAGGGACAGAAGGTGCTCAGGAAAGGAAGGGAGCCTCCATAAGCTCTTAACCTGAGCTCAGGTGTGCTGACCTTTCCCACATTGGGCAGGTCAGTGTGGTTGTGCCCACCAGGAAAGAAGCTCTCCCCAGCCTGCACCCTGCTCAGCCTCCCACGGGAATCTATCGCTAAGCTCGGCCCCTGCTGCCAGAGACCCAAAGAGGCCCAAGCAGGAGCCAAATCCTATGGTTTGTCAAGGGAGGCCAGAAATGGAGGAGTAGAAACTTCCGCACAAGGGCTATAACCACTTCCTCCAGAGGCCCAGTAGGTGGTCATTTCAGTCCCTAACTTAGATGAGTAAATGCCAGGGTAGTTAATACAGAGCTACAAGAAAGCCCAACAGAAAAAGCTGCAGCTACATTAAAACTCACTCCCACCTGGCCGTCACCAATGTGGTCTTGATGATTGACCTCATGGCAAACGTGGAAGAGTAGGATATATCTCCCCAGATATGCGGATTCCTGTATTGTCATCTATGAGTAGCCATATATTCCCTCTCTGTAGTCATATATAGGAGTTGCTGATGTGTTCTCTCTTATTCCGAAAGGCACAAGAACTTGAGATGCAGCCAAGAATAAACTACCCAGCTAAGCTGAGCATTTTCTTCCAGGGAAGAAGATGGACATTTAATGAAACAAATGAATTCCATTTGTTTCTGAAGAAAAAACCAGAACTGATGTGTTCTCTCCATGTGCTCATGGGTATGAATACTTTTTGGTCTCTTGTGCTATTCACACATGAATGCTAATATTTTGTCTCTGTGTTCTAGCACCCCTATGCTCTCTGTCTGTCTGTATCCTTATATATATGGAATAGAAGAAGTAGAGGCACTAGGAAATGAATAGAGATGACATGTATGGACAAATATATGAAGAGATAAAATATGTGTGTGTTTACATGCATATATATGGATTAGATACGAATACAGAACCAGTACTTATATAATTAGAAAGAAAATCGATGAGGCATAGAAAGAACTAAGTAAGAACTCATATATAAAAATAGAGAGTGAATATATGAATCCATACATATGAAAAGAAGTAGAGGATATATGGGTACTTTTGTATAGGAGTGTATAAAGAATGAGTATGTGAGTGTTGATATGTTGTCCTATACTAGTACCCCACATAAATATATATGATTCATATATGAATATGTAAAAGAGAAATGAATGAAATCTATGATGATATAAAGAATGACTGAGTACTCATAAATAGGCATAGAGAGTGAGAAGGTTAATGCTCCCCATATGGATATAAAGAGAAGAGATCTGAATACTCATGGATAAGAATATACAAAGCCAGTAGGTTTTCTATATGTGATGGAGGGACAGGAGATCAGACAGACAGAAGAAGGATGCACTGGAGGATGTGCAGACTGGGAAGCCTGGTAGGCATTGAAACGTGCTGGCTGGGCTGGCCTTGCAGCAGCTGGGGGTGGGGGAGCAGAGATAATCAGCAGAGAGAGTTTGGGGGAGGGATGCTGACTAGAGGGAGGGAGGGAGAGGGATACCTTCTGGGGCCAGTGGAAGGAGGGGTGGAGTGGGGGGGGGGCGTTCTCCTGCCTGAAAGAGGTGGGCACTGATGTCACCAGCCGTCTGCACTCCTTGGGAGGTCCCCATTGGGCAGGCTTACACCTTGACAACAGTCAGGAAACCCTGCAGGCAGCTCTGGCCACCGTAGCAGTGCTGGATGAGGGGAAGTGAGAAGAAGGTCTTTGCCAGAAGAAAAATAAGCAGGAAACAGAGTGGAGGAGGGGAAGGGAAATATGCTCAAGAAGATGCATGAGGGAAGGAGATATCTGCTTGAATGGAGAGGAAGGAGGGAGAGATCTGCTGGGGGCCAGTGGAGGAAGGGAGGAGGGGTGAGACTTCTGCTGCCTCACCAATGGGCGCTGCCGTCACTGGCCACTGGCGCTCAGGCTGGGGGAGAGGAGAGCGAGGTGGGGGTGGGATTCCACCTTTTCCAGAATCAGTTCCCTTTACCTGGTGGTTCCCTGAGTTCCCTGAATAACCTGAAATCTACAGATGGCTGGCTGAGGGACGAGAAGCAGAAGGGGGTGGAGACTCAGCCTCCTGAGTGTGGGAGACAAGGATCCAGGAAACATATGCCCAAGGTCCCCTTGGGCTCTGAGGTCAAACACTCCCTGTGAGATGGGGGGGACTTCTGCTTCAGAAGGCAGTGCCATTCTGTGCAACAGATGAGATTGTATTTGTAGAACAGTACCTGCCTTGTAGTATTGAATGGTAGACAGTCCTTAAGCACCTTCTGTGTGCCAGGACACACATGAGACTTAATACATATTTTTCTCTCCCTCATGAAAATTGGTTCATTTATTTCTGAAATGACAGGGTTCTATTTTGCTCCAGATACTTTGTGGCTACAAAGTGTTACCACAAATATTTTGATATCCAGCCTCAAACTTTAAATTCTTACAGGTTCAAGAACTGAAAGTTGTCCCTATGATTTTTGAACATGGCGTATACGAAAGTATTTTTCACCTATTCTTAATGCATACTCAACAATATAATCTGTAGTTTTAAGGGCATCCCATTATCAGTCAGTTTTTAGACTTAATACCAAATTTCCAGAATGAATGGGCTTCAATAAACATTTGATTAAGTACCTAGCATTAGCAGAAACCATGCTGGCAGGGAGACTAATACAAAGATGTGAAAAGACAGTCCTTGACCTCTTAGCA
The DNA here is from genome assembly GCF_902635505.1 of Sarcophilus harrisii. Taxonomy (NCBI): domain Eukaryota; kingdom Metazoa; phylum Chordata; class Mammalia; order Dasyuromorphia; family Dasyuridae; genus Sarcophilus; species Sarcophilus harrisii. Next base: position 105,361 of record NW_022290897.1, on the reverse strand, counting down.
TTTATGGTCTGGAGAATAAGCTGAATATCTCTCAAAGACCCAGGATTACACATTAAGTATATTACCGTAAAACTCAAGAACTGTGTGAAATGAATAAATGAAGGAACTGTGTCATTTTGCTTCCGTTTTTCTTTTCTTTTCTTTTTTTTTTTTTTTGGTTTGGATCTTATAAAATCTGTACTGTAGGATAACTTGTTGGGCAGGGCAAGTGGGAGAAATGTATTCAGAAACTGATTGATATTTAGTGGAGATGAAAGAATCAAGGGGGTGCTTTCAGGATCAGAAAGACATAGTCATACTTGTAGGCAGTAGGGAATGAGCCAGGAGAGAGGGAGAGATTGAAAGGGAATGAAAGGCTGGAGATGCCAGAGGGAGCAATCTGTTGGAGGAGATGCTGCGGAATGGGATGGCTTGAAAGGTCAGCTTTGGTAAGGAGCAAGGCCACTTGATCTCGGGACACTTGGAGTTTTTCCACCCAGAGAACTAGGACTGGTTTGGATTTTTGAGTCCTCACCCCAAGTCCCATACCTCATGCATCATAGGTGTTTTGATATACACTTATTGAAATATAAAATCACTTCAGTAGCTTAGAACTCTTATTCTAAAATATATATATATATATATATATATATATATATATATATATGTTAACCTTATCAGTGCAGAGCCAAAGCAAATACATAATCAAGGATCCATTCTAGTTGTACACTCCTGTTAAATCCAACAATGAAAAGGCAGCAGCTTCCTGATCAAAAACCATTGAGAAGATGTAACCTTGGGGTTGGTCATCCAATCATGTCAGGCACTCTTTTTTTTAACCTGGATGGTTCATTTTTTAGAGAAAGCTTCTTTCACCAAGATTGGTGTTACCTCAGAGTTGTTTTATTTATTTTTCAATAGTATTTTATTTTCCCAAATATATTTAAAGATAGTTTTCACCATTCACTTTTGCAAAACTTTGTGTTCCAAATTTTTCTGCCCCACACCCCTTCTCCAAGACAACAAGCAATCTGGTATAGGTTAAACATGTGCAATTCTTCTGAATATATTTCCATATTTATCATGCTGTGCAAGAAAAATCAGATCTAAAGGGAAAAAACACAAGAAAGAGAAAAAATAAGCAAACAACCAAAGAGGTGTTTTCACCTATGCTTTTATCCATATTCAGTCTTCACAGTTGTTTTCTGGATGGACATGTTCCATCCCAACTCTATAGGAATCGCATTGAATCACTGAATTTTTGATGAGCCAATTCTATCACAATTGATCTGTTTTTACTGTGTACAATGTTCTCCTGGTTCTGCTTACTTCACTCAGAATCAGTTCATGACATAACTTTTTGAAAGGAGAAGTTTAATTCATATGGCTCAATTTCAATTCTTCATCAACCTCCTAGACCCAAGAGGGACATCTTTAATGCAACCAAAAATTGTCACCATAAGTTAATTTCCTGGAAAAATTCTTAGTTATATAAAGATGGAGCAAGATCCAACAAGAAATGAGGGGGTCAAAAAATCCCAAGGAAAGTGCTCTCAAATTTAAAAAAAAGTTCTCTGCTGAGCTAAGGAATTGAAGAACACAGGTGGCCAATAAGGGAAGACCATTGTTCAGAGCAATGACATTTTCTTTTTTTTTTTAATTTAATAGCCTTTTATTTACAGGTTATATGCTTGGGTAACTTTACAGCGGTAACAATTGCCAAACCTCTTGTTCCAATTTTTCACCTCTTACCCCCCGCCTCCCCTAGATGACAGGATGACCAGTAGATGTTAAATACAAGCAATGATATTTTCAATGGCTTGTGGAGGCGAAGATTTCGTGAAGAGTTCAGTAATTCTGTCTTCACTCATTTAGAGCTGATACTAATTTAATTTGGGTTGGGCAATGACAAGCTCCTAGAGCTTTTCCATTATAGGGTCTCCAGGCCAGAGAAAATATAATGAAGGGAAAAGGGATATTTATCATTAAGAACAACCTGATGATGAGGGAGCAAGTTATGAGCAGAGTCTTCAAGTATTGGTGGGTCTGCCCTGAAAGGAGAGATTGGACTCATTTGTCTCTGTCTCAGAGAGCTGAATTCGTATATGTAGTCAGAATAAAGAACCAGGAAACAAATGTTAGGTTGATGTAAATAAGAGCTTCCTAGATATGAGAGCTGTGAAGAAATGTGATAAGCTTCCATGAGAGGAAATGAACTCCCATCCCTTAAAGACAAAGTTTCCAAGTCCATGTGGGATTGACTCCTTACTGGGAATATAATGTGGAGAGGATGCCTGGTGAGGCTGGACTAGATGATTCTCTTCCACCTCTGAGTTTCTAATATTGAAATAAAACTTTTGTAACATTCAAAAGGAAAGGGATGGCTATTCCAATAAATGATTTAATATATAGTGGGGGATATGAGCACTATCGAGCCTTTAATAGGTGTTTTTGGATGCCTTTAAACCTCAGTTCTATTCAATCCAGCTAAAAATGGTGATTAATAATTGTGATCTCTGAATTCTCTCCATTCATTGAGTTCCGGGAAATGCATTCATTCTTCTGCTTATTATTGCATTTTTGAAATAAATGTTTTCTTATGAAATATCATAAAATTCAAAGCTCACCACCTCCACTTTCTAAATTACTGCAGTTTTCTGTATTGTTCTCTTGCTTGAGTTGGCAATGACTCCTTATATCTGAGGAGTGAGGATGGAGGAAGGGAATCAAAAACAGGCAGGTAGAAAACAGCTTTCAGTGAATGTTTTCTTATGAAATATGGTAGAATTCAAAGCTCACCACCTCCACTTTCTAAATTACTGCAATTTTCTGTATTGTTCTCTTGCTTGAGTTGGCAATGACTCCTTATATCTGAGGAGTGAGGATGGAGGAAGGAATCAAAACAGGCAGGTAGAAAACAGCTTTCAGTGAATGTTTTCTTATGAAATATGGTAGAATTCAAAGCTCACCACCTCCACTTTCTAAATTACTGCAATTTTCTGTATTGTTCTCTTGCTTGAGTTGGCAATGACTCCTTATATCTGAGGAGTGAGGATGGAGGAAGGGAATCAAAAATAAGCAGGTAGATAAAAGCTTTCAGTGATGGGTAGTTAGATGCAGATTATCAACAGAACAGAGGTGGGAATGTTCAGCTGTGCAAAGGAAGCTGTCTGGGCTGCAGAAGGGGGTTCTGGGAATCAGGGGGGAAAGAGAGTCAGAATAAGCCCTTGAGAGAGCTCATGTGCTCTTTCCTTTTACACTCTGATCAGTCAATGGGGCTCTGCCTACCAGGGAAAAAGGAGTTGTCCTCCACCCACCAGACATGAAAAAGTGATCTCACTTAGGAGTGGAATCACTGACAAAGCCAAAGCCAACTGAGAACCTTAACTGAATAGGGAAATCTCATGGGAAAAGATGGTGGAAGATCTTGGCTGAAGGTTCCCTGGGGACTTCAAGGGCTTGGAGTGAATATGTGAAGGGTAAGAGAAGGGAAGAGCCCAAAGCCCCCCTAAGGCTCCTGAGCATGGGGTGGCCAGAAAACAGAAGCCCCAGAGCCCAGGACTCCTACTTCACAGGTTTTAGGTCCCTGGAAAGGTGCTCCCCAGAAGCAGATGGGCAGGTTGTCCATAGAACTGGGGGTTCTGGGAGTCTTCAGTTAGGACTGTGGGGTCAAAGGAAGAGAAAACCCAGCCCTTCTCCCCCCCAGATGCCTGTATATGGGCCATGCTGGGATACACACTTAGCAGAGTGAGCTTGACTCAATCCTATGCATTTCTTGAATTAGTTTGTTCTGTTTGTGAAATCAGGGCAATGACTCTTACCTGTTTCATGTAAAGACTGTTGGTTCTTCTCCAACCTGCAAAGATTAGTTTCATGATACCTGCAGCTCAGAGAGGAAGTGATTTAGTCCCATTCAACTCTCAAAAGTTATCAAGCAGCAGCTATGTGCTTAGTGGATAGAGCACTGGTTTGAGGACCTGAGTTCAAATCTCAGACACTTAAAACTTACTATCCGTGTGACCCTGGGCAAGTCACTTAACACCAAATGCCTCACTAAAAAAATGACCTCAACCCTCAGCCAAAACAGGACATAACAGAACTCCCTACCTATCCTTTGAGTAACAGAGAAATTTAGAGGAGGACTGAAAGCTGCCAAATATTTGTCCCACCAATGGGTCCACTGAAGGTCCTTTGTTGGAGGCAGGCAGAAAGGGTGAGCCTATTCTCTGTAGGCGTCAAATCATTTAATGGCTGCAAGAGCAATGGTGTGCTACTAAATATGCTTGTATTGGGAGGCTTTGGGTGCTACTTCCACCTGCATCTGAAGAGAGGTGGTGATCAAGGTAATGTTAATGATCTGATCCATCTAGCACATGCTGTGCTGTCTCTCCCATGGGACATAATTGGCTGATGTCAGTTGGCTTGACTCTAAGCAATGGTAGTAGGAAGGATGACAGGCTTCTTCTCTACTAGAGTTTCTACCCTCAATGATGGCTGCAGAAATCAGCCTGGAAGCAGAGCCATTATTCTGGGGGCTGGGAGAGTGGTGCTACTCTGAGGGATCTTGGGTGCAAAACTATGGCCTGTCTCCACCTGGTTCTGAGGGAGGCTGGTATTAAGTTTATGTCAGTGGTCTGATCCTCCTGGCCCATGCCCCAATCTGTCTCTCCACCACTGATATGTGGATATGGATATACATATGAACATGCATGTGCATAACATATCATATATGAGTATATATAATATATGCATAATTAATGCATTACACATGCTTTATATATATATATATATATATATATATATATATATATATATGTATAATATATAGATGTGTGGAAAGGTGAAGAACTTACAGATTAAGCACATATTGATCAGAGACTGTTAGTTAAAGTAGATCAAGCCTATAGGCCTCAGTCACGTGATTTTAGATAAGGCCTGGACTGCATTCCCTTGTCCAAAGAAGGGATTATGTGGCCGAATTTGTATATCATCTTGTCTACTGCATTTCACTGACCAAATAGGGGAATAAAGGTTTAAGTGACCAATCACACCATATAGAGGGTGGGATTTTGGAGGTTCTTTGTCTGAAATGTATAAAAGCTGTGAACATTTTCAAGGGAGTGGTTCTCTCCTGCTGTGAATTTGGCTCACAGACCAGGAGGGGGTCCGCTTCTCGAGATTCTAATAAATAATTCTGCTTTCTATGGGTGATCTCTTGCAGTAGTCAATTTGGGTGAGTCTTTTTGTCCCAAACAGTTGGGGGCTCTCTGGCATGGGGTCTTTGGGGGAGATGGCTGTGCACCCCAGACAGGGACAGGCACCCACGGAGCAGTTTTCTCCATGATCTCTGGCTCTGGGTGTGCAGCCTCCCTCCCTCTTAGACAACGGCCCGAGGCAGATGTACTCAATGGAAAGCAGAATTGAAGACTGAAGGAAGTAGAGTCCTGATGGCGGGCAATGCAGTCTGGAATTACACGTGTAATTGGAGGTATGCTTTCAGGGATGGGCCTGGGGGTCCATTGGCTGGGTCAGGGGAGACCCCGAGGGATTAGCCCTCCTAAACTTGTTTTTGGTGGGGACTGCTGGTGGGGGAAAGGACTCCCTGAATAGGCTCTCGGATAACTGCTAGCATGAGGGTGACCTCCGCCGATAATGGGATAGAAGCAGTCCAAGAATTTGTCAGGATGGTAGCTAGGTATAAAAGGAAATGTAAAAGGTGAAAATAGAGCTCTGTATCTGTCTGTGTGTGTATGTTTGTTTGTTTTGTGTTCCATGTTTAAAAAAAAAAAGTTAGCAAGCTCATAAGAGATAAGAATTCAGCCTCTGTGTTGCAGGCTTAGAAAAATATCAGGCTGAAATGTGGGAATTGGAATTCGTTCAGAGTAGTCATTCTTTCAGAGGGACTCACGCAAGAAAAGAAAATCTTTTTCCCTCTGACTGCAGCAGCCTTGTGGAGAAAAGGGGGGAAATAAAAACATAGATTGAAAGGAATTTGAAAGTTTGGAAAGTTACAAAAAAATAGAGAAGAGCAGTGTGCCAACATTTAAAGAAAAGAAGTTTGAATGGAATATCTAGGCATTCTCTGTGAAGGCAGAGAGATGCACTAAATGGCTTGGAAGTTTAGAGAAGCTCTGTTTGGATTCTGGAAGGAAAGTATGTTCAAGGTGAAACAAACTTCTCTCCGGGGAGGTCCTGGGAAAAGCCCCTAGTCTGTTTTGTTGATTTAAAAGCTCTGTTAAGTTTTAAGAACAATGAATAAGAAATTTGGGAATTAGTTATTTGAAAATTTGCTTGTGATTGTCAACTTTTTAACCGGATGTACTAATTTGTGAGAAAAAGGAACAAAAAGGCAGACGGTTTTTCCTTGAAGCAATTTTTAGAGCCTGCTAGAGTAAAAGACAATAAAACCGTATCTGATCGAAACTCAGACAGGAGATTTTTAAGATGATTTTAAGATGATTCTGAAATTTGAGTAATCATTTTGCTATTGCCTTTGTGTGCTAGATTTCTTTACTCTGAGTAAAAGATCTTGGAATTTGTTTGAATATTGAAACCTTTATTACTACAGGGGAAAAAAAATTGTCTATTTTAGTAATGGCAGGAAAAAAAAGGCAGTCTGCTAATAGGATTAAAGAGAAAGAGCAATAAAATTCAAACTTACCCTGTGCTGATGCATAAAAGCTGCCTGGACAGACAAGAGAGAGATGCTAATTGCTGTGAGAAGAAATGTGGTGGAAAAGAAAAAAAAAACTTTTAAAAACAGTTGTATTTAGTTTGATTCAGTATGTTACCTTCTGAAATATATTGGATAATTTGGTAACATTGTCAGTTATGCTTTATGGAGTTATCTATATATTCACTAGCTATTCACTATATTGTGAATCTTAAAAGTTTTGAAAGGAACTGGAGAGGAGAATGCAGGAGATTTATGAAGGATTGATTTATAGGAGCAAATTGAGAGCCTGAATGATATCAAGAAGGAATCAATTGGGAAAAGAAAGAAAATAAACTGATGGGCTAAATCTTGAGAAGGATTCTCGTGCAGGAAATTGAGTGGAGAAACAGGAGGGAATCTTTTGTCCAGGAGTGCAGGAGTGGGGGAAGGGTGGCCACGTGGAATCCTCTTCTCCCCTCACCCCCCCCCAAGTGTGTTCCAGCCATTTTTTTATTAAGTAACGGCCAGTTCAACAAACTGTGATTTAAAGGGATAGGCTTGCTTTTGGGTTAATTGACTGAATATTTGTTTCTTGATACATATTGGTTTTCTTCTTTAAGGAATATGATCATAAATGAGATCTGTAGTATGAAAGGGTTATTTCAGAAAGGTTAATTGATGTTTTTAAGAACGTTTCAAATTCTTTTATGAAAAAAATGAAGTTTTAATTACCTGTATTGATGCCAATTATTTAAAGGAACTCCAAGGATAATAGTTTTTGCCTTCATCCTTTTGAAAATTTTTTGTTATGGACAATATGTAGTTTGGGATTTTTCTGAGTATTGGGTATTTTAAAAGCAAAATGATTGTTACAATATTCAATTTACGGAACATCTACTTAGGCATGTAAGAATTGTGTGAACCTTCTGGGATAAATTTCTTACTGTTAAAAGTCTTACAATATGTAGATGATCCTCTTGTGGCAGGAGGAAAAGAGTGACCTTGTCCAAGTCACTATCAGTCTGTTAAATTATTTAGGAGCACGGGGACTGAGAATTTCTTAAGACAACTTGCAATTTGTGAAATGTGAGGGAAAATATTTGGGTCATTGTATAAGTGAAGGGGAAAAGAAATTAGATCTTGTAAATTACTTGAGGGAAGGAATGGAAACAGTAAAGGTAAGGGATTGGCACACAGGGCATTGGTCACTGAAATTTTAACCAATCTTATGTTCCCTCAGACCATTGCAGTGATTCGTGTGCAGGGTCACCAAAGAGAAGATTCACTTGAGGCAAGGGGAAACTGCTTTGCACATAAGGAGGCGAAACGGGCTGGAGAAGAGGAATCTGTGAGTACAGAGGAGATGATGGTGCTAATTCTGGCATTTCTGCCTCCAATGCCTCCACCTTCCCTTACCCCAGAAGAGAAGCAGGAAATCCAAAGCCTTGGCGCTGGGGAGGATAAGGAGGGGCACTGGCTCCTCCCTGATGGCAGAGAGGTGCTAACCACAGCAGGTATGGGACATGTACTCCAACATTTACATCAGGGCAGTTACTGGGGTGTCTGAGGCCTGTGTGACTTGGTGCTGACCAAGTTTGTGGCACCGGGCTTGTACACAATAGCAGGCAACTTGTCAGTGGGTGTCCTGTTTGTCAGAGGATGAATAGGACGGTCCAACGACAAGTCCAAAAAGGAGGAAGGCCCCCTGATATCGGGCCTTTCCAAAGCATTCAGGTGGACTTTACCGAGCTGCCATCAGTGGGGCGTCTCAAATACCTGCTGGTTGTAGTGGACCATCTGACCTCATGGGTGGAACTTTTCCCCCTTGCCCAGGAAACTCCCTCAGCAGTCATAAAAGTACTCCCTGAGCATATCATTCCAAGGTATGGGCTGGTGGAGAGAATAGATTCAGACCAAGGCCCGTTCCACAGCTAAGATCCTCCTATCTGTGGCCTGAGCCCTAGAAATATCATTGGAATTACACACCCCATGACCTCTGCCCTCATCAGGTAAAGTGGAAAGGATGGATAAGAAAATTACTAAGGGCACTCGCAGGATAGTTCATTGCCTTTACAAGTTTGGGAATCTCCCTTCACAAATAGCTAGTGGTATATGTGTGTGTGTGTGTGTGTGTGTGTGTGTGTCCAATTAGTTCTAGATTATCTGTTAGCAGAGGAAGGAAGGGTCTGAGGGAAACAAAACCTGTCCACTTGTTGTATGCAAATTGATGACAAAGGACAAGCAGTAAAAGAAATTACTACTAATTCACAGGATAGTTCATGTGCCTGTACAAGTTTGGAAATCTCCCTTCACAAAAAGCTGGTGGTCTTGGTTTGATGGTGGCTGGTGGAAACAGCTCTTATGGTATAAACTTATTGCAATCAGTGGTATTATTCTGTTCCCACTATGTTTACCTTGTATAATTACATTGGTAACAAGAATAGTTCAAAGGTCACTGTCAAGAATCTTACATACAGAGGATGCCATTAAAATGATTTTACAGAAGGAGGGATGGGAGGCAGTGGCAGGGGATGATCCAGATGAGGAGATTAACAAGCAATGTATAGAGATATTAATTGAATTTGACCACAATGTAAGTTCTTCATAAGGAAATATATAATACATATATATTTATGAATAACAGGGGCAATTGTGTAGAAAGGTGAAGAACTTACAGATTAAGCACATATTGATCAGAGACTGTTAGCTAAAGTAGATCAAGCCTATAGGCCCCAGTCACGTGATTTTAGATAAGGCCTGGACTGCATTCCATTGTTCAAAGAAGGGATTATGTGGCCCAAGAAGCTGTACAACACCTTGTCTACTGCATTCCACTGACCAAATAGGGGAATAAAGGTTTATGTGACTAATCACAACATATAGAGGTTGGGATTTTGGGGGTTCTTTGTCTGAAATGTATAAAAGCTGTGAACATTTTCAAGGGAGTGGCCCTCTCCTGCTGTAAATTTGGCTCACAGACCAGGAGGGGTCCAGTTCTCGAAATTCTAATAAATAATTCTGCTTTCTATGGGTGATCTCTGTAGTAGTACTCAATTTGGGTAGGTCTTTTTGTCCCAAACATAGATTATATATTGTATATATATATATACATATATACAATATATACAATATACAATATATATATATATTGTATATATATATATACATATATACATATAATATAGAGATGTATAATATATCCGCATGCCTTTAGTGATCAAGACTGACAAAAGGTAAGGTAAGAAATGTAATTTATTGACTTAAAAAGACAATGAGGAGGCCCTCTACTCCATCTGTGTCCTCCATGAATTGCTTTGCAACCACACTGGCAGAGATTGGAGCTCATTCTGAATCTGAAGGCTTTGTCTCTTAAATCTTTGTCACAGACTATGTTTTTTTAATTGGCTTTACTTAGAGGCTGCTATACTCTGATGTAGCATTGGTACTTTCTCCACCAGCCCCCCCCCCTTAATAGTATTTTATTTTTTTCCAATGACATGTAAAGATCATTTTCAACATTCATATTTATAAAATTTTGAGTTTCATATTTTTTCCTCTCTCTTTCCCCAAGATGACAAGCAATCTAATATAGACTGTACATGTACAATCACATTAAATATATTTCCATATTCATCATATTGTGAAAGAAGAATAAGAACAAGAGGGAAAAACCATGAGAATGAAAAAAAGTGAAAGTAATATGCTTCTATCTTCATTCAGTCTTTATAGTTCTTTCTCTAGATTGGATGGCATTTTCCATCACAAGTGTTTTGGAAATGTTTTTGATCATTGCATTACTGAAAAGAATTAAATCTGTCAAAGGTGATCATCACACAATGTCAATGCTATGATTGATATGTTTTTGCAAAGATTGTTTCCTAATGAAATGGTTTTTTTTTCTTCTAAGGATTATTTGTGGAAAGTGCAAGTTGCTCTTTGGAAATATAAGATACCAAAGAGTGCTCCAGACTGGTTTACACTTACAAAGATAGGACTTTCTCTGGGCTAACCCCCAAAGTGTATAACTTCATGGTCCCTTCTGTACTTTTCCTCCACCCCATTCTATGCTATAGGTAGATGCTGGACAAAGCAATTTTCATTTCTTTTCTGGGGCATCATCAAATCCACTCCTGGCTTTGGACGCAGGCATTCGAGAATGAAACATACACAGAGAAGGCCAAAGTGTCTTTGACCTATTTGTATACCAGAACAGCCAGGGAAGAACATTCTTGGTAGCTGAGAATGAAGTGAATGGAGAAGATGAAGGAAGGAATATGGTAGCTTTAAAGACCCAAGGCAGGACAGGACAGTCTTTTGGGCCATCTAGTTTAATCCCCTTTTGCAAACAAGAAAATGGACACCAAATGGTTGTTACTGACTCCTTTGATTTGGCTTGGTTTGGTCGGCAATTTTCCAAGATCAGACTTCAGAGCATTTCAAAGTAGAGCGTGGAATGGCCCTTGTACTCTGTACTCTTTCAGCCTCAGGACTGACAAGAGCTTTTTTGTACTTTGACTTGACTTTTCATTGGTTCCAACTAAAGTTTGCACATTGTCTCTTCCACTGGGTTGTAAATTCCTTGAGAGCAGACAGTAACTGCCTTTTGCTTTTTTTTTTTTTTTTTGATCCTCAGTCCTTAGCATACAAATTGATGAATGGATGAATTGATGAAGGAAACTTGAGCCGGGTTACAAACTGTTTTTTGATCACTCTCCAGAGCTTTCCATATTGTCTTGGGATTCTTAATCTTTCTATGTAAATGTCAACCTGACTTCCTCCTTTGCAAGGGTAAGGAGGAGGTGGCTATTTTCTGTTAGTAATTCAAATAAATATCGTTGGGATGTTCCCAGGTTGCACTAACTGAGCTGGAAAGGTAGAAGGTACAGGGTAGATGTACAGTCAGTGCAGTGTTGTGTGGCACGCTGGTGGTGTGTCCTAATATTTTTCAAGGACTGAGTGGGGGCACAAGGTACCAGTGATATCCACTGTGGGAACAATCAATTAGAAGGCATTTTTGAAGATCCTACTACGACTTTCATAGATGCAGAGACAAAAGTTCCTGACCTCAAGAAGCTTACTCTGTGCTGGGTTGAGATTGGTGGAGACATCAAGCCCATAGAAGTGAAGGCAAAGTCGCTGGAGGAGAGGATAGGAAAGGCCTCACAGCATGTGGCCTTTGAGCTGAGCTGTGAAGGGAAAGTCTATTCCTGCCCTGGGGCCAGATAGGACCAGAGAGGAAATGCTTTGAGGGACAATCAAGAAGCCCCTCTGGCTAGGCCACAAGGATGTATGCAGATAAATAGGTAAGCTCCAGTTTGATAACCGATGGATTCATAGTGCAGACTGAAGCATATTTTTGCCTTATTAAAAAAATGAAAGATCGATAGAAAAAAGCCTTGAATAGTACTTTAGAGCCAGGCTGTGGCCCAGCACTCATACCTCTTCAACATGACAGCTTTTCAAGCACTTGCAGACTAATGGAAGGACCCATCTGGGTCTGTGTCACCAGCATCACCATCTCCAAGTCCTTCAAAGCCCCCTCCAATGGCATGAATTCTAGCCTCCTGGTATCCTGGCAGGTGGTCCTGCTCTAGACTACTTATTGTTTCTTTGTCTTGATAAGAGAGCACCCAGAATGGACCATGTCCTTACAGGTGGAGCCTCAACAGGGCAAATACAGTGGCAGAATCACCAAAAGGTCTTAGACAGTAAGTCTATTAAGGCAGCCCAAACTCTTAGGTTTGAGGTTTCATTGATGTGTGTGTGTGTGTGTGTGTGTGTGTGTGTGTGAGAGAGAGAGAGAGAGAGAGAGAGAGAGAGAGAGAGAGAGAGAGAGACAAAGACAGAGACAGAGACAGAGAGAAAGGGTGATATTGCCCTGTTGACTTTTACTGAAATTTAATTACATTTTGAAGCAGGAGGGAACCGTTTCCTTTACTGAGTTGTGGTTCCTTTAAGAAACTATTTCCTTTTGATCTGTGATCCCTTTTGGAGTCTCAGCCCCTCCTGGGAAGGCATATCCCCCCCAGATAAGTTATCTTTCTGGGATGCCAGAGCCTTTGATTCAATTAGAAATCCTGGTCAAAAAGCACCCCTTCGAAGTGTTATGAATTCCAATAGGAGATCCAGGCTGAAAACTGATAAGAATCTAAGCTGGGGAACCTGGGCTGTCCCAGCCCCCACCAAAATACCCAATATAAGAGCCTCCCCCAACCAAGGTCTTTGCAGATGGACTAAGCAATTTGCCAGAACCATTCTGCCCACTGAGGAAGCATTCTCAGTGCCCAAACTCGGTTTCCCACTAGAAACTGATTTCTATCCAACAATAAAGTTTTATTTTGCAACTAATAATTCAGGAATGAGTGAATTCTTTCACTCCTAAACCTAGGGTCTATTTAAAGGATATTCTTAATAACTCTCTTATTGCCACTAACTTCTAGACCACCAGGAATTGAGACCACTCAAACTGCATCAATTTGAATCCCTAATGTTTTTTGGATGAACTGTTAATCTAACACGTTCTCCCCTCCCCTTCCCCCCGCCAACTCCCAATGTGGTTCTTGCCCAGATGGTTCTGGGAAACCAGGTGTAATAAGAAGAACAGACCAATAGATCAAGCAATTCCAAGGGTGCTGCTCTTACCAGAGAAGAGGTTCTCTGTGATCAAAGTTTCATTTTCATCTTTATGATGATATAGAATGTATAAATCATTTAAATGAATTAATAGAAAGAATAAATGACCACATTGGGCGCCAAAATGTAATGTTCTTTGTTTCGGTTTTCTTGGAGGTCTCTAGACAGCCTTCCTTTCAGTTGATTAGTCAGGGGTTAGTAGCCAGGGTTAAAGTCCAAATCCTTTATTATCTCTTTCAAATGCTTGTCTCCTTTCCTGGGGCCCGCTTAGCTTTCTTAGAGGCCTTCCAGAGTCTTGGTTTCAGTGGAGAAAATGCAGGAGGAGAGCCTGCCACCACAGGGTGTGAGATGGGACGAATGAATCTGAGTCCAAGGGCTTGTGCTTCAGCCTCCAGTCTGCTTATCCGAGCTCTCTCAGTCCCCCAGGAGAGCCACCAGAAGCCTGACTGAAGGTGGAAATGAATCTCTCTCCTTGGCTCCGAGAGCTTGGCTTATATGCTCTACACTGAGTACATCATTATATCACTAGGAAACCATTATTTATTGTAAGATTAAATCAATCATACTGAACCACGCTAAACTAGATAACCATTGTCTCATCAATTCCACTGAATTAGCACCTTGTAAGAATCTTTGTTTCAAGTTCAGAGTTCTGGCCCATAGCCGTGTATATAGGAATGAAGAGAAAGAACCTCAGTACATTATATATGTATAGAGAGAGAGAGACATAGATATATTCTGTTTTTATATGTATGAGATTTGTACAAATATGACTTCTTTATAGTTTGTATGAGAGACACTCTGTAGCCATATATATGTACTCTTAGATGAAGATGGAGAATACATATATATGAGTTTTTGTACATTATATAAATATATAGTCATCTGTAGATATATGTACACATAAATAAAATCATATATTTCTAGGATTGTGAAAAGAATCATTCAGTAGGAACACTATCCCATATAAATGTGCAGGAGAAATATTTGAGCCCTCATGAATAAGAATATAGAAAGCCCAGGAGTTTTGAGTCTGAACAGACAGCAGAGCACTACTGGGCATCGGTCCCTGGGTTCTGCTCCCGTTGTGTCTGTTCCCAAAATAAATGTCAGGGAACTCCCATGGCAGTTTGAGTCATATGTCAGAAGGGAGGGAGAAATGAGCCTAAGAATGCATGTGAGAGAGGGATGCTGACTTCAGGGAGAAGAGTGAGTGGGATGGCTTACAGAGATAAGTAGAGAGAGGAGTGGAGCTGGGAGTCCCTGGACTCCTGCCTCACCAAGGCAAACCCTGATACCAGTGGCCATTGGTGCTCAGTGGGGGTCTACTTTGCCCAGACTCACCTCCATTTACCTGGTGGCTCCCTGAGGATCCAGATCTCGGAAGGAATGTAGAAAGGCAAGAGATGTCAAAGGACCAAATCAATTGCTCCTGAGGCCCAGGATGTGAGACAAGGAAACAAGTCCCAGACCACAAGACTCCCTGCAGGGCAATGGTTTCCAACTGGTCCCTAGGGGACCTTGGCGGCCCATCATTGTAAGCTGGAGATGGTAGGGGCGTTTCTGGTTCAGGAGGCAGGTCCAGCAAAAACAAAGGGTTTCACTCCAATATTTAGGATGAGAATAAGGGCAGAACTTATTGCTTGTGGTGTCACAAAGGGAAAACATTAGACTCAGCAGGACATTTTCAGCTAGGGAGTTGAGAGAGATTTTGCTAACATTAGGAACGGCTTATGGATGTGAGAGTGGTCTGACTGCGTTTGTAGGTCTGGCTAGGATGGACAGTTAGACCTCAGAATTATCTTGTCCAAACTCCACATTTGAGAAAAAGGGAAATTGAGTTCAAAAGCAGGGCAGGGACATGGCCAAGATCACGCAGCCAGGAAGGGACAGACCTAGGCCTGGAACCCTGGTCTCTCTTGCCTGCAACATTAAAGCTTCCATCTTGACCTCTCCCTTTTCTGACAATCAAGCTTCATGGGATGGAGGTGCCTGGGAAGGAGCTCAGCAGAATCAGGTGGCAAGTTCCCGAGGTTCTAGGGGGTCTTAATACTGAAATTAATGCCAATCAAAGGAAATTACAAGAGAGAAAGATATGTCCAATACAAAAAGCCTTCAACCTGATCTATTCCATCTTGTTATTAATGATTGAAAAGAGGATGTACATTGAGGAAAGGACACACACATATTCTCTCTCTCTCTCTCTCTCTCTAACATATACACACATATACACACACACACATACACACATACACACACACACACACACACACACACACACGTAAGTACTTCTAATATAACCATTTCATACAGCATTTCTCCTTTCCATTTAGATTTTTAGTCAGGCTACATAACGTTTTACTGGTTTTACTCTATATTCATTTTTGTAAGTTTTCCCAAGTTTCTCTAAAAATCTTTCTATTTGTCATTTATTATAACCCTGTAATAGTCATTTATATTCAGGTACCATGAGGCAATCAGGTAGCACAGTGGACAGAGCAATGAGTCCAAAGTCAGAAAGCCCAGAGCTCAAATCCAGTCACAGACATTTACCAGCTCTGTGAGATCGTAGGCAAGTCACTTAATTTCTGGCTGCCTCAGTTTCCTTAACTGAAAAATGGGAGTTATAATAGCACTGCACAGTGTCATTGTATGCAATAGATGGGACCATATTGGTAGAGCACTCAACATTCATTAAACACCTACTATGTGCCAGGACCAAAGCTGAAACTTAATACATGCTTTTCCTCTCTCTTTGAAAAATTACTTCATTCATTTCAGAAATAAACAGGGATCCATTTTTTCCCAGATTCTTTGTAAACACATAATATTGCAGTAAATATTCTTAAATATACCCTCAAACTTTAAACTTGTAAAGGTTTAAAAACCTATGATTTGGGGGACAATAAATGTAATCTCTAGGTATAAGGACATTCCCATTTTAATTCAGTTTTTAGGCTTAATACCAAACTGTTTTCCGGAATGAATGGGCTTCAGTAAACATTGATTAAGGACCTGCCATTTGCAGCAGGATTATCCTAGGTCCTGGGAGAAATGCAACATTTAGAAAGAAAGTCCCTGACCTCACAGCAGTTATACTTTGGTAGGAGGATAAGCTCAACACAACTTTAATATACAATATTAGTGAATAAGTACATCAGATAGGTCCATTAGCATTTGCTATGTGAATTGAACTTGGCTGCATTATTTTTTTTCTTCTTTTGAAAAATCTTTGTCAGGAGAAGTGAGAATCTTTGGTAGGAGAAGTGAGAGAAATATATTTAGAAATAAATGTGATGGGAAAATCAGAGGGATCAATAAAAATATCATGAATTTAAAAGGATAGATGATAGAGATAGATATAGCAGATGGATAGATAAATAGATATAGATATAGATAAACAGATAGATGGATATACTTAGAGGTAGATAGAGATAGGTAGATAGATAGGAAAGAAAGAGAGATGGGTGGATGGATATAGACAGAGAGACATATAAATGGATAGATGGATGGATGGATACATAGATAGACAAATAGATTGACAGATCAAATTTCCAGACAGGCATCGTGGATAATTCCTGCCGAGTACTCCCAGGACCATATGTTTCCTTTCCCTTCTTAAGAGTATCCAGATTGAGATAATTCTGGATGTGGCCTGGACCAGGAAACATATAGCAGTAGGATTGTTCCATACTGGTATTGAGCCACAGCTCCCTCACCTTATACTTGTCCAAGTAATTTCTGAAAGCCAAGTTCAAGACTTTGCCTTTCTCCCTATTCTACGTCATTCTAAGGAGTTTTCAGTGCTGTGAACTTGGACTTTACAGTTGAAGTAGGTTATAATTCTGCATAAAAAGTTGAACCAAGGAGACATGACAAGATTCCCACATGAACTATGCCAACTCAAGGGAATAATAACCTTGGATTTGGGTAGTCCTCATCAACACAGGAAGGAAAAGGATTCTTTATTATTAGAGCAAGTACTTCGAACGGGCCTCTTGCCATTCATAAACACTCTAAATGTGTTATATCCTTCATTTACTGACTCACAAAATGGAGGGGAGAGTCCAACATGCTATGTTTGGGCTACATCCCATACCAGAACTTTCAAAAGTACAGCAAAAAAACCATGAAAGCAGGCCAGTCTTAGTAAGGAGCAAATTACTGCTAATTTCTGATTGCTCCACTAAAATTTAAACAAACCATTGCTAAGACTAGGGCAAAAGATAATTTCAATATTAATTTTTTAAATGTTATTTTGATTGATGCCTTTCATCAACTTATTTTTCATGATATTTATAAAGAAAAGATCCTTCCCCTTACTTAGTAGCCATTCCTTAGTAGAAAGATGGAGAAAAAAGAAAACCATAAGAGTATATATCAGGGCTTCTTAAACTTTTTCCGCTTGTGACAGCATTTCACCCAAGAAATGTTTGCGTGACCCCAGGAATATAAATATATAGAAACAGTTATACAAATCAAATGTTTATTGACAATAAATCATAATTTCACAACCCCCATATTTAGTTACATGCCTCCATATGGAGATGAGAGCCACAGTTTAAGAAGCTGAGATATATATATATATATATATATATATATATATATATATATAACAATAAATAGAATGTTCTTCCATTTATTTATAGTACTTCGCCTCTCATTTTTTGTACCTATTCTCCAGGACTAAACTTGTTCATTAAAATTATGCAACATTTAGAATTTCTATTCCCTTTACAAGAGTTACGCTCGGGATGCATATTGTATTCCTGATTTTGCTTATTTTACTTTATATTAGTTACTATAAGAGAACCCAAATTCTTATAATTTTTCATGTTTCTTAAAGCACAGTGATATTCTAGTACAAGCAAGTACCACAAGGCAACAAAATAAGGTATAAAGTTTTTAAAAATAAATAGATAAGTGAATAAGATTTCTGGGGAGTGATGATGGATAGATCCTGCTGAGAGCATCCCTGGGTCCCAAAGCTTTACTTCTCACAAAGTAACCAGCCCAATGAAGTTATGTCTACATTCCCAGTTGCAGATTCTACAGAGACTCATAGTAGCTAGTTCCTCGCCCCTTAACTTAGCCTCACAGGACTTGTTCATTTCTTGGTAAAGATGACTTTATTTCTACAAAGTGCTGGAGGTCGCTTATAGGAGAATCTTTGCTGATGGTCCATGGGACCGTGGGCTCCCAAACCAGGACTCCCCTTTAAGAAGGAGGGATTGCAATAGAAAGTAGGAAGAGGATTTCAGCTCCTCCCTTAGGTTAGCCTGGAGAGAAAAATCTAGCAGTAAATGCTCTATGGGGAATTGTTGTTGAATTGAAAAATCAAATACAAGCACTTAGAGCCTCCTGTCTCAAAAAAGGTTCCCAGGGCAATGGACCCTGTAGAGTGTTCCGAATTCAAACTTTGGCCATTCTTTCTGTCTTTCTTCTTTTTGTCATCTTCCTTTCAGTTCCATCCTTCAATACCTTTGGGAGGTCTTACCTTAGCTACCCAAACATTCTTTAAACCTCCACTGCTTCTCACCTTGTGAGAGAATGCCGAGTTCCCCTAGTTTTGAATGTATGTACAGAGAATATGTGAGCACTCAGATATAAGAATTTAGAGAATCTGAGGAAATGTGCATGAGAAGATAGGGAAAGCATATGAATTCTCATTATATATCAATAGAGAATATAGGCCTACTCGTATGACTGTTCAAAAAATAAGTGAGAACTCATAAAATATTCAGAGATAAATACATATAAATATGCAGGGAAAATATATGAGTAGTCACACATATGACTATAGAGAGAAAATATATGAGGGCTCATGTGAATATGAACAGACTATATAAATCCTCATCTATAAACTAATAAAAATAGATGAATAGTCATACAGATGAATATAGAGAGAATATATGCACATCAACATAGAGAATATACAATAACTCATGTGAATACAAATAAAGAATATAAGTAATTGCATATGTGAATATATAGAGAATATATGAGTACTCATACATGCAAATACATAGGGCACAGGGAAGTGGGGGCATGGAAGGAGGGATATGGAACCAACCGATGAGCTAATGTAGAGCGGAACGCCAGAGCCCAAGCACAGGACATGGCAAAGGGGTGGGAGGTCGCTAAGGTGGGGGAGCTTTGTCCTTGATGTCATCGACCATTAACTCTGCTCAGCTCCTGTTCCCGAAGCACCCCAGGGGTTTTCCCAGGAGTGGAAGTTTGGGGGAGGAAGGAGAAGGTGAGGGAGGGATGAGATTCCAGGAGACTGGTCCAGCTCCCACCCAAGGCTCCGGAGATGTTAGGGGTCACAAAACACCAATGGTCCTGATCTGACCTTTGCTTTTCACCTCTTGTGTTCGGAAGTGCAGCAGATTAGAGAAGCTAATTCTCTAGGTATCCTCTGCCCAGAGTGGGCAGGGAACAGGACCAGAAAGACCCAGGGGCTTTATTCCAAGCCTTAGATCCAGATCCCCAGCCCAAACTCTGGTTGGTAGCTGTCCTAAGGGAAAGCATCGACCACCCTGGTTTATTCAACTGGAGAGAGTGGCTGCGTGAGGCAGACACGTGGGAGTGGAGTCTGAAGGGACTTATAGAGTTTTATAGGACGGAGGTCTGCAAGAGATGTCAGAGCCCATCTGGTCCAACATCTTTATTTTTGAGAAAGGGTAACTAAGGTCAATAGGGGGACAGGGATGTGGCCAAGGTCACACGGCCAGGAAGGGGCAGACCCAGGCCTGGAACCCGGGTCTCTCTTGCCTGCCAGGCTACGGAGCTCTCAAGTTGGCATCTTCTACCTTTGACAGCCAAGCTTCATGGACCAAAGGCTTCTCAGAAGGCTTACCAGAAGCAGATAACTACCTAAACTGAGATTTAGGTAGATTGGAGTTAGCAGGAAAAGTCAGAGCAAATCCCATGTCTTCTCTGAATGGGTTTCTTCCATTTAGGAAATAAGGGGGGGTGGGGTGATCTTCACTGGCTCTACTCACACTCCTATTGGAATGTATTTCTGAAACTTGGCAGTGAAAGTCTAGGCAAGATCCCTGTTTCCTTCCCTCAGACAACACACGGTCTAGTGGGGAGAAAGGAGCGACTGGACATGGTGAACGAGACAGAGCAGAGGAAGAATTGGGTAAGGGAGAAAGGCCTTGGTGACAGGGAGATGGGGAACGGCTTGCTGGGTTTGGCCTGTCAAGGATGGCAAAGAGGGTGGAAACTGACCACATAGCAAAGGTATAGATTGTAGGCAGAGGAAGGGACCCAACTTGAGCTGAGAAGGGTGCAGTACTCAGGGTGAAGAAAGGAGCCTGGATGACACCTTAAGCAAAGCTCGTGTGCCCTTTCCTCTCCTAGCCCGGATATATTTATCGGGTTCTGTCACATAGGAGAAGAGTTCTTCCCCAGTTTGTGGAGATTGGCCCCAAAGGCATCACTAAGAGCAACCCCTTGCTGCAAACAGTCTGAAGAGGAAGTTGAGGGCAGAAACCAAATCAAATGAAATGATGCCACAAATATGGGACAGCACTGTGACCAGGAGGGCTGTGATTCCTTCATCCAAAGACTCAGGGGCTACAAATGAGACACTGACTGCTTTGAGAAAAGAAGGCAGAACAAAAAGAAATGTGGTTTATAAGGAAAACTTGTCCAACCTCACTCATCACAATCTGTTACTCAGGTTTTGAAGGGGAATGTGCATTGAAGAAAGGTGTGTGCACAATACACACACACACACACAACAATGCAAAACAAATAAACACAGCACAATGACAAACAAATAAAACACATGCAAAACAAATAAACAACATAACACACATGAATAAAAAATAAAATAATATACAAAAAATAAAAATAAATAAATATATTTAAATAAAAATAAAAATAAATAAAATATAAAAATAAATAATAATATAATATTAATAAAAAAATAAACAATAACAAATGAAAAAAATAATATTAAAAAATACGATAAATAATATTAAAAAAAATAAAAAAATAAAATAAAAATAAATAAAAATATGGAAAAAAAATTTATAAAAATTATATTGTAAAAATATACATATGAAAAATAATAAATAATATACAATAATGCAAAAAATAAATAAAAATAAAAAAATATATTCAAATATAATATAAAATGAAAATAAAAAAAATAAAATATAAAATAATATAAATAAATATGAAAAAAATAAAATATTAATTAAATAATTTATAAACATAAACATATGGTAAAATAAATAAAATAAATATATATAATGATATGACAATATAATATACACAATATGTACAAAATATAATATAGAATAAATAATTTATTAAAATATAATATTGAATAACATAATAAATATATGAAAAATAATTAATATATAATGTACAAAATATAATATAGAATAAATAAATAAAATATATAATATAAACAAAAATAATGATGTAAAAAATAAATAATATAAAATAACAAACACAATACAATAAAAATATATGAAAAAAATATAAATAAATGAAAAAAAATAAATAATAATAATAGTAATAAAAAATAAAAATAAAGTATGAAAATATAATATAAAAAACACAATAATATGTATAAATAAAAAACAAAATAATAAAAAAAATATAACACACAAATATAAATAATATATGAAAAATAATTTATAAATATAAATATGAAAAAATAACAATGTACAATAATAATATGTAAAAACAATAAACATAACAATAAAAAATAAATAAAATATTGCAAAAAAATAAAAATACAATAAAATATGAAAAAATTAAATAATAATAGTAATATGAAAAAAATAAAAATAAATATGCACAAAATAAAATGAAAATAAATAAATAAATAATATTAAAAAAATAAAAAAAAATAAAAATAAATAAAATATGAAAAAATTAAAAATAAATATGAACAATAACAATGAAAAAAAAAATTAAAATATATGAAAAAAAAAATAAAAATATATGAAAATATAAATAAAATTAAAAAAAAAAAAATAAAAAAAAAATATAAAAAAATAAAATAAAATATGAATAAAAATAAATAATGAAAAAACCATAAAAAATAAATATATGAAAAAAAAAAAAAAATAATATGTAAATAAATATAATAATATTTAAAAAATATAAATATATATTGAAAAGAACTATAAAAATAATATTTAAATAAATAATAATAAAAACATATAATATAATATATATATGTATTAAAAAAAATAAATAAAATTATTATATGTAATAAAAATAAAACATAAATAAATTAAAAAAAAATAATAATATTAAGAATAATAAATTTAAAAATATGAAACAAATAAATATGAAAAATAATAATATTAAAAAATAAAAAAATACAATAAAAACAAAATAAAAAAAATATAAATTAATATGAAAAAATTTATAAAAAATATGAAAAAATAAATTAAAAATATAAAAACATAAAAAAACAAATAAAAAAAATACAATATGAAAATAAATAAATATATGAAAATAACAATAAAAATAAAAAATAAAAATAAAAATAAAATATGAAAATATAATAATAATATATGATAAAATATAAATAAATGAAAAAATATAAAAATAAATATAAAAAAAATAAAATATGTAAAAAACTTAAAAAATAATAAATATACAAAAAATTCAATAAAAATAAAATAAAATATAAATAATATAAATATATGAATAAAAAAAACAAATAAAACAAAATAAAATATGAAAAACTTAAAAATAAATATGAAAAAAAAAAAAAATATAATAATATTAATAAATAAAATAAATAATAATATAAAAAATAAAATATAAAAAAATAAAAAAAATATGACAAAATTAAAAAAAAATAATAATATTAAAAAAATAAATAAAATATGTAAAAAAATATAAACCTATATATAATAAAACAATAATAATTGACAAATAAAATAAAAATATAAAATATATAAAATATAAAAAAATAAATAAATGCAAAAAAAATAAAGAAATATATATAATAATATAAAAACAAATGAAAAAAATATAAATGAAAATAAAGATAATATTAAAAAAAATAACAATTAGAAAAAAATAAAATAAGAATATGAAAAATATACAATATGAAAAATAATTTAAAAATAAATATTAAAAAAATATAAAACAATAAGAATATAAAAAAATAAAAACATATAAAAACAAATAAAATAAATAATATATGAAAAATACAATAATGAAAAAATTAAAAATATATAAATATGACAAAAAATAAAAAAAAAAATAATAATATGACAAAATAAAAAAATAATATAAAAAAATAAAAAAAAATAATAATATATATAAAAAATAATAATATGAAAAATAAAACCTATAATAATACAAAAATAAAAAAAATATGATAAAAATATAAACACTATAAATAAATATGAAAAAACCCTATAAAACACAAATAAAAATACAATATGAAAAATACAATATGAAAAAAAAAAAAATATGACAAAAAATACAAATATGAAAAAATTTATAAAAATATAAATATGAAAAAAAAAAACAATATAATAATATGAAAAATAAAATACAATACATAATATAACAAATAACAATATAAAAATAAAAATAAAATATGAAAAAATAATAAAAAAACAATAATAAATATAAAAATAAATAAAAATATAAAAAATATAAACCTTAATATAATTACAAAAATAAATATTAAAAAAAAATTAAAATAAAATATATAAATATGAAAAAAATAAATAAAATGAAAAAAATAAAAAATAAATATGAACAATAAAAATACACATGAAAAAAATAATGTAAAAATAAAAAAATAATAAAAAACAATAAATTATGAAAAAAATAAAAATAAGAATATGAAACATAAATAAATATGAAAACATATAAAAATAAATATAAAAAAAAATATGAAACAAATAGAATATAAAAAAAATAAAACACATATAAAAAAAATAAAAATAAATAATTATGACAAAATAAATAAATGAAAAAATATAAAAATATATAAAATATTAAAAATAAATAAAAAAAATAATAATTAATATGAAAAAAATAAAACATAATTTATATATGCAAACACACAATAAAATAAAAAAATAATATATATTAAATAATATATAATAATATTACAAAATAAAACCCATATAATAATAAAAATAAAAACATATTATAAAATAATATGACAAATTTATAAATACAATAAGAAAAAATATAAAAATAATATATCAAACATAAACATATTGAAAATAAAATAAATAATAAAAATATGAAAACCATAAATACAATATGAAAACAACTATAAAACATACGATATCAAACACACAATACACAATATGACAAAAATAAAAAAAATTATATTAATATGAAAAAATACACATAAATATGACAAAAATAAATAAAAAATATAAAATAATTTAACATTAAAATATAAAAAAATATAAAAATATAATATAAAAACAAATTACAATGAAAAAATAAAATAAAATATGAACAAATAATATAAATAACATATGAAAATAACCTTATAAAAATTTAAATATCATAACACAAATAAATATGAAAAAAAATAAACAAAAACTTATATAATATAAAAAATAAATACAAATATGAAAATAAATAAAAAAATATGCCAAAGATACAATAAATATGAACAACATATAAACAATACAATTAAACAACATATGCACATATGATAATACACAAAAACAAACACCTTAATACATATGCAAACAAAAAATAACATATGAAAAAAAATAAACCCATATATATAATCCAAAAATAAAAATTAATAAATATATAAATATTACAAAAATAAACACTTATAAAATTTCAACACACATACACATGCAGAAAAAAATAAAAATATAATTGGAAAATGAAATAATGTAAAAAACAAAATAAACATAAAAACAAAAATACATGCACCATCCACACACATACACACCACACACATACACACATGCGCAATACACACTATTCGAATGTAATCATAATGCAACCATAGAGAATTTTAACTGATAGAAATAATTTGTAATGGTAATGTAAGGAAAGGGTCCTCCGAAGATTTTCACCCAACCTTTGACTTCCTTTCTAAGGAGAGTGATCTGGTAACTGGAAAAAACAAGTTTTGAGTATAAAGTCTTTTGTCAAATCTCATGAAAAAAAGCAGGTGAAAATTTGGACATAGTTTCATATGGATAAGTATTCATGTATTCTCTCTGAATGGTGATATGTATGAATACCTACATATCCTCTATAGTCATATATATAGTCATATAGCACAGATATTCTCTCTGTTCATATATATATATATATATATATATATATTTTAAATTTTCAGTTCATATAAAGGAGATTTATATCCTTTCTATATATGTACTTCTTTATTCTCTCTGTTCATATGTGTGAGCAATTATATAGAGAATATATTCATTCATATGTTTTATATCTCTCATTATTATGTATAATTAGTCATACATCTCCATATATGCATATAATGGGCACATATTGGGCTATAGTCACATAAATGAGTACTCACATGGTTCTTTTCATATATGTGAGTGCTCATTTTTCTCTATAAATTTATACATATGAATAGTCGTATTCTTTTGACTCATATATTAATCTTCATATTCTCTCACAGGGAGAGAAACCGTGGCATACTCATTTAAACATGCAGGGAACATATGAAGATTCAGATATAAATGAAAAAATACAGAAATGTGTCGAGTAGTTTTTCAGTCATGTCCAATTCTTCATTTGGGGTTTTCTTGGCAAAAATACTGGAGTGATTTGTCAATTTTCCAGAGGTAAACAGAGTAAAGTCATTTGCCCAGAGTCCCAGCTTATAAGTGTTTGAGGCAGGGAACTGAGAACAGGGTGAGCTGGCCAGACAGTAGATTACTTTTATGGTGGTTTAGGAGATTTGTAGGGAGCACCAAAAATGAGGGGTGGAATGGGAAGAAAGAATAGAGGTAGTGGAACTTGGAACGCCCCAAAGGTAGGTGGGGCACCGGGGTCCGGGGAGGGTGGTGAAGGGGGGGGCGGTTCCCAATGGGGAGCTAACTCCAAAGGTGAGTGACGTCACAGCGAGATGGATGTCACCGCGAGGTGGGCTTTGGCCAGGCACAGTTTTACTTGGCTGGTGGCTACCTAAGAACCTTGGGGCCTGGCAGTGTTAATCTGCGGAATCAAAGATGCCAGCATTCCCACCCAACATCCCACGGAAACAGAGACGTCGGGGCAAACGCCGCAGGCGACGAAGAAACATCCGCCCCAAGACCCCAGTGCCAGTGCAGGAGGTAAGGAAACAGGCCCCAACTGCTCCTTAGAAAGCTTGTCCTTCCACACATCGCCGCCACCCCCCGCCACGTCCTCTGAGGTCTGACAGTCCCTGTAAGGTGGGAAGGGGGAGCCGAGAATGGGGGGGGGGAGCTCTGGTGCCGCAAACAGGTCGCCGAAAAACAATGAGTTTTCTTCGATCTTTTGGGTTAGAATAAGGGCAGAACTTACTGAATGGGGCTGCTCCAAGGGATTTCTTAGGTCTATGTTGGGGGACCGGTTACTAACTTTGGAGGGGACTGTATGGATGTCGGGGGGTGGAGTCTGAATGGGCTTGCATATTTGGATAGGATGGGTTGCTAAAAGAGACCTCGTCAGTGTTCAAGACCAACTCTTGTACCCTTTCTTTTCCACTCTGGGTAGATTTCTCAGGCTCTACCACAAAGAACAAGAGAGGCGCTTCCAAGTCCTACGGAAATCATGGAAATCACCCTGATGATCTCCTTCTAATAATCAGCCAGAAGAGGAAGATAATCAGGCCAGGATGCAAATCAAGTAGTCGGTAAGAATAAAGCAAGAAATAGAAGAGATCTTCATCAGAAGTCTGACATCATCAACACTCAGTGGCTACGAACATAGACACTGATATTAGGAAAGAGACTGACTTTACTATAAAACTAAGACAAAGGATAACAGAAACAGATGTGGCCTATAATAAAAAAAAGCCTTACAACATGATCCATTGCAGTGTGTTGTGAATGATTTAAAGGGAACTGGGGGTTGGAGAAAGGACACACAACAATCATGTCATATGTAATTTAAAAGGATATAGATATATATGTGTGTAATTTATCAAAGTGAGAGACCAAAGCTGGAGCCTCAAACTTTTCGTAAGAAACATTTTACTGGTTTTCTAACATGAAAGATCAGGCATCCAATACCAAAACAGATTGAGAACACAAAGGATAGTTGTAGGACTGGAGTAGATCTCCTGGAAGATGAATATAATACATTCTGGTGTTAACATGTATGAACACTCACATTTTCTATAGAATCCATTTATTGGCACTTTCGTGCGCTAATACGTAAGCTAACTTTGCTAACTTTACAAAGTTTCGGTAAAACTTTAATACGTGAGCAGTCACATATTCTCTATAATGATACGTGAGCACTCCTGCGCTCTCCGTGTTGACACATAATGAGTATAAATATTCTCAAGATATGAACAGTCATCCTCTTTCTCATGATCTGTCCATAAATTCATACATACATATGCGATATGACTTCATTATTTCTAATAATAAAGGGAATTGACTACTAATGAACCAGGATATTAAGAGAAAGAATACTCAAAGAAATGGAAAAGAAACAAATTCATTGAGAAGAATGTAGAAAGCTGGGCCCCCCAAAAGGTTAAAGGGGGCACAATTTACATCAATAGCGTTTATTACTCCTGAATTCTCTCCTACAAGAGCACTTATTAATCTTTCTATATTCCCATAAGAGTACTTTCTTTAAAAATACTCATTCAGTCCATATTCCTTATACATATTCTCTGCCTACATGTCTATGGATGAGTAGTGACATACCCATTCTGGTGAGAGGCAGCAGTCTCCATATATTTTCTGAAAAGGAGAGAAGTAGGGGACACATTCAGGTATACTGGAAGAATATTAGAGAACTCCGAAGTTAATAAAAGGAGATAATGTAAGTGTGTGCACAGAAACAGATGAATGAGAAGAGAGAATGTGAGTACTTAGAGAGATGAATAGAGGGAAAATATGAAGACTCACAGGTATAGAGAAAATGAAAACCAGTGTTGGAGATAGAACAGATTTCATGTAAATGACGATAGAAAGACTAAATGAGCATATGTACATAGGAATGAAGAGAAAGGACCTGAGTACTTCTACATCTGTGTATACACTTTCTGGCTTCATATATATGAGATGGGATACATTCATTTATTTCCACAAATATGAATTTTTTATATATTAGAACACTAGCCATATGTAACAGCATTCGTAGATGAATACAGAATACACAGATATTAAATATATTCATTCTTTGTTCTGGGTAGAATTATATAGTATATATATATATAGTATAATATAGATGTCCAGAGACAGTTTCATCTAGGATTATAGAGAGTCATTCGGGCCTCATCAAGAGGAACAGAGAGAGAAAATGGAGGATTACTACCACGCATGACTATAGAGAGGAAATATTCCAGTCCTCCTGATGAAAAACACAGAAAGTCCCGGGGTTTTGAGGAGGGGCACAGAGATGGCAGAGCATCAGTCCCGGTCCCTGGATCCTCTCCCTCCCTGCCCCCTCCCTCAACGACAACACTCGAGAAACAGTGGCAGCTCGCGCCACTTGTAACGGCCGTGGGGAGGACATAAGAGCTCGAGATGGAGTGGGGAGTGCGGAGTGGGGAGGGGGGTGGGGAAAATGAGCAGAAAAGGAAAGATGAGCGGCCCATGGAGTGGGGGAAGGGAAACGAGTAGAATGTCGTGGGGGAGAAGGCTGTGGGGGGAGCTGAGGCTGACTGCCGGGAGAGGAGCGAGTGGGAGGTCTGTGTGGGGGCCACGGAGGGAGGGGCTGCGTTGGAAGCCGCAGGATTCCTGCATCACCAAGGTGATGGTCCTTGACCACAACCGGCCTTCGGCTCTAAGCCGGGGCGGAGGGGGAAGGGAGGAAGCACAATACGGAAAGATGTGGCTTAAACACTTTTCCGACCTAACCTTTTCCAGGGTGTCGGCTCTGATGGGGGTGAGGAAGAAGATGGGACATAAACACGTGCACAGTCATACCGAACACACCAATATCCATACTCTGTCTGTCTCTCTGTCTCTGTCTCTCTGTCTCTGTCTCTCTCTTGACATACATATAGATACGTATATATGGAAGGTATTCCGTAGGTATTCTTATACATATGTTTTGATGAGCTATCAGAATTCACGGTATGTATTGTTTATAACCATATATAGTTTATATATATATATGTTTGCATAGACATTATAACTTTTGGTCCATATGTATACTTTTACCACAAGTCACATCTAGGAGCACTCATCTAGTCACTTTATCTTTCTCTATGAGTATTTCACTTAGGAGTACTCATTCCCTTCATATTTCTATATTTTAGGGTACTCCTATTCTCTATTTTTCTACATATGAATATCTTTGGACGCATAGAAATGATTCTTTATATATTCTCTCGTGGAAGAGAAATAGTAACATAATTTTAGGAATATAGAAAGGATTCTAAGAGACTTATATGAATATAGACTTATCTGACTTCATGTATATATATATATATAGTACTAAAGAGAAAGAACATGTGTACTTATATACATGAATATATCCTGGCTTCATATATATTAGTTTTCATATTATCAACATACTCATTTCTATAGGTAGGAAATTATATTCTGTAGAAGAGCTACTGGGTTGTCATATATATATATATACATATAGCTATGGCTAGATGAATATAAAGAACATACACAAATGAAATATATGAGTTCTGATGAAGATATAGATAGATAATATGAGATTTCATCTCACATATATTATAATCCTATATATTTAAAATGATCGAGTCATTCCGAAGTCATAAAGAGGAAAAGAGAGAGAGAAAATGGAGGATCACTTCCATGACTATACAGAAGAAATGTGTGAACCCTTATGTATAATAATACACAAAGCTCGGGGTTTGGAGGAGGGGGCCAGGGGACCGTCCGCACAGAGAGCAAGGGGTCGCTGGACATCAGTCCTGGTCCCTGGAGGTCCTCTCCCTCCCTGCCACGCTCCCAGAACTTGACTGTGGTCAAGAACCTCCACCAGTAGCGGTGGGGGGAAGGAAATGAGCTGGAGAAGATTTGGGGGAGGAAAAATGAGCAGGAGAGGAATTGGGGAAGGGAAAATGAACAGAAGAGAGAATGCGGGAGGTGAAATAGTCTGAAAGGCTGGACAAAGGAAGGAGACTGCTGCAGGGAAGAGGGGGTGGAATGTCGGGGGGGGCCAATGGAAGGGGGGCAGCGATGGGTATTGAGAGATTGCTGCATCACCAAGGTGATGGGCATTGACGTCACCGGCCTCTGGCGCTGAGCGGGGGCGGAGAGAGAACACAATGCAGCTCTCCAATTTAACCTCTTCCTGTGTGTTAGTTGCGATGGAAAGAGGGGGTGGGGTGGAAGTTAGGACAGAAAGACGCCCAGAGACTTACAGAAAGACGCATGTTCCCATATTCTCACACACAGACGTTCTTGAATTAATCATCAAACAGTGGATGCTATGTAATTTAGGACGGACACACAGACAGAAACACAGGATCTCACACTTTCACAGCTGATGGACCAATTAGTAAACAGGGCACGGGATGGAAGATTGAACATAACCAGAGACTCAAAAAGGCACACTCCCACATTTACACAAGCCCACACAGTGGGCAGCAGCAGAACCATCATTTCAATATTATAATTGATAGCCACACAAGGGGGTGGCAAGAATGCCTTCAGAAATATCTGATCGATTTGGGAAGTGGGGAAGTCAAGCAGCCAAAGCTAAAACAGGTCTTGAATTCATGTTTACTCCTGAAGGAAATTTCATGGAAAAGATGGCAGAATATTGGAATATATCTCCTAATAGATGAGCATTTTTATCTTCCATGCTTATTCTGAGATACATGAATCATCCTCTCTTCGCTCTCTCTCTCTCTCTCTCTCTGTAATGCCGGGGAAACTGAGGCAAGATAGAGATTAGAGAGTTTTCAATATTTTATTCCCATCCTCTCTCTTCCCTTCTCTCCTTTCCTTTCCTCCTTCTTTCCCTCCCCCCTTCTTTTTTCTTTTTTGGTCGAGAGGTCTTTGGGTCTTGGTTTTTGCTTCTGAACCCTGCACTCTCTTCTCCCCCTTTCCTCTTTGGAATTCTGTCCTTTATTACTCCTCCTCTCCTCAAGTCCTCGCTCTCCATTTCTCTCTCTTTCTTTGTTGTTCTGGAATTTTGGGTGGTTTTTAACAAACGGCCTCGAACTTTCGTTCTCTTCATTTCTTTCTCTCTGCTTTCTTTTTCTCCTTCTTTTTTCCCCCCTCTCCTTTCCTATCCTTTTCTCCTTAGTTCTCCAGAACTCGGCCCTCCTATTTCCCCCCCCTCCCGCCCTTTCTTCTTTTTTTCTCTTTTCCTTTCTATCTTCCTTTGGGGTGTTTCGAACCCTCGTCTTTTCCTATTTTCTCTTTTTCATTCTTTTTTCTCCTTTTTCTTTTTCTTCCTCTTTTCCTTCCTTCCCATCCTCTCTTCTCTCTCTCTCTCTCTCTCTCTCTGTTCTCTAGCAAGATTTTGGGTTTCTATTTTATTTTTTTTCTCGGCTCCTTCTCTCTCCTTGAATTTGGTTCTCCTATTCCCTCTCCTCCTCTCTCCTCCTTTTGGAAATTTCGGCCCTTCCTATTCTCCTCTTCTGAATTTCTGGGTTCCTCCCCTATCTTTTTTTAAAAATTCTCTTCTTTCTCATTTTCTCTCTCCTCTTCTGTTGGTCTCCTTGAAATTTTCCTTAACTTTCCTCTCTTTAATCTGTTTTCTGAAATGGCAACACTCGAACTCCTCCTTGGTTTTTTGTGGTTTTTCCTTTCTCTCTTTCTTTCTCTCTTTTCTCTTTTCTTCTCTTCTCTCTCTCTCTTTTTCTTTTCTATTTTCTCTTTTCTCTCTCTCTTCTCTCTCTCTTCTCTCTCTCTCTTTTTCTTCTGGTCTCTCTTTTTCTTCTCTCTCTTTATTCTCTCTTTCCTATTTCTTTCTCTCTCTTTCTTTTCTCTATTTCTTTTTCTCTTCTCTCTCCTCTCTTTTCTCTTTTCTCTTCTCTCTCTCTTCTCTCTCTAATCTCTCTGGTCTTCTCCTATTTCTTTCTCTCTTTCCTCTTCTCTTTCTCTCTTCTTTGTTCTTTTCTCTCTTCACTCTCTCTCTTTCTCTCTGATTTTCTCTCTCTTTGTCTTGTCTCTGGACTCTGAATCTCTCTGTCTCCTATTTTATTCTTCTCTCTGTTCTCTAACTCTTTCTCTTCTTTCTCTTTCTCTGTATCTCTGACTCTCTTGTCTTGATTCTTTCTCTCTCTATCTCTCTCTCTCTCTGTCTCTCTGTGTTTCTCTGAATCTCTCTGTCTCTCTCTCCTATTTCTTTCTCTCTCTGTGTGTCTCTCTGAATCTCTCTGTCTCTCTCTCCTATTTCTCTCTCTCTTCCTCTCTCTCTTTCTCTTCTCTCTTCTTTTTCTCTATTTCTTTCTCTCTCTCTCTTTCTCTCTCTCTTCTCCTTGTGTTCTCTCTGAATCTCTTCTCTTCTCTATCTTCTCTCTCTCTTTCGTCTCTTAATTCTCTGAATCTCTGCTGTCTCATTTCTCTCTTTCATATCTCTCTTCTATTTCATTTCTCTGTCTCCTCTCTTCTCTTTTATCTCTCTGTGTTCCATAGATCTCTGTCTCTCTCTCTATTTCTCTTCTCATCTTTCTTCTCTTTCTTTTGTCTCTCTTATATTTCTTCTCTCTCTATTTCTTTCTCTTGCTCTCTGTCTCTCTCTCTTTTCTCTTTCTCTCTTCTCTCTCTGTCTCTCTCTCTTTCTCTCTAATCCAATACTCTATCTGAATCTCTGTCTCTCTCCTATTTCTCTCTTCTCTCTCTCTTTCTTTCTCTCCGTCTCTCCCTCTCTTTCTCTCTCTCTGTCTCTCTCTCTTTTCTTTCTCTCTTCTCTCTCTCCCTCTCTCTCTTTTCTCTTTCTCTCTTCTCTCTCTGTCTCTCTCTGAATCTCTCTGTCTCTCTCCTATTTCTTTCTCTCTCTTCCTCTCTCTCTCTTCTCTCTCTCTTTCTCTTTCTCTCTCTTTCTCTCCTCTCTCTGTCTCTCTCTCTCTGTCTCTCTCTCTCTCTGTCTCTCTCTGAATCTGTCTCCTATTTCTTTCTCTCTCTCTCTTTCTCTCTATCTCTCTCTGTGTTTCTCTGAATCTCTCTGTCTCTCTCCTATTTCTTTCTCTCTCTCTCTCTCTCTCTCCTTGTCTGTCTCTCTGAATCTCTCTCTCTCTTTTCTTCTCTCTTTCCTCTATCTCTCTTCTCTCTCTTCTCTCTCTCTCTCTCTCTCTCTTCTTTCTCTTTTTCTCTCTGAATCTCTGTCTCTCTCCTATTTCTCTCCTCATTCTTTTCTCTCTCTTTTCTTTCTCTCTTCTCTCTCTCTCTGTCTCTGTCTTCTCTCCTATTTCTTTCTCTCTCTCTCTTCCTCTCTCTCCCTGTCTCTCTCTGAATCTCTCTTCTCTCTCTATTTCTCTCTCTCTCTTCTCTCTCTCTCTCTCTCTCTGTCTCTGTCTCTCTCTCCTATTTTTTTCTCTCTCTCTCTCTGAATCTCTCTGTCTCTCTATTTCTTTCTCTCTCTCTCTGTTTCTCTCTCTTTCTCTCTGTCTCTCTGTGTCTCTCTGAATCTCTCTCTCCCCTTTTCTCTCTCTCTCTCTCTCTTTCTCTCTAATCTCTTCTGTCTCTCTCCCTGTTCTCTCTCTCTTTCTTCTCTCTCTGTCTCCTTTTCTTTTCTCTCTCTTTCTCTTTTCTCTTTTTCTCTGTCTCTCTCTCAATCTCTCTGTCTCTGTCTCCTGTTTCTCTCTCTCTCTTTTCTGTCTCTCTCTGATCTCTTCTTCTATTCTCTTTCTCTCTCTCCTCTCTCTGTGTTCTCTGAACTTCTGTCTCTTCTCTCTATTTCTTCTCTCTATTCTCTCTGTCTCTGTCTCTCTTCTCTTCTCTTCTCTCCTTTTCTCTCTGCCTCTTCTCTCTTCTCCTTTCTCTCTCTCTCTTTTCTTTCTCCTCTTCCTCTCTCTCTTCCTCTTCTCTTCTCTCCTCTCCTCTGTCTCTCTCTCTCTCTCTCTGAATCTCTCTGTCTCTATTTCTTTCTCTCTCTCTCTCTGTCTCTCTCTGTGTCTCTCTGAATCTCTCTGTCTCTCTCTCTCTCCTATTTCTTTCTCTCTCTCTCTCTCTCTCTCTCTCTGTGTCTCTCTGACTCTCTCTCTCCTATTTCTTTCTCTCTCTGTGTGTCTCTCTCTGAATCTCTCTGTCTCTCTCTCTTTTCTCTCTCTCTCTCTCTCTCTTCTCTCTCTCTCTCTTTCTCTCTTCTCTCTCTCCTTCTCTCTCTCTCTCTCTCTCTCTCCTTGTCTGTCTCTCTG
Source organism: Sarcophilus harrisii (assembly GCF_902635505.1). NCBI lineage: Eukaryota > Metazoa > Chordata > Mammalia > Dasyuromorphia > Dasyuridae > Sarcophilus > Sarcophilus harrisii. The sequence goes on along the minus strand of NW_022290897.1, from coordinate 70,643 downwards.
AATCTCTCTCTGTCTCTCTTTCTCTCTCTGTGTCTCTCTGAATCTCTGTCTCTCCTATTTCTCTCTCTCTCTCAATCTCTCTCTCTCCTATTTCATTCTCTCTCTGTCTCTCTCTCTCTCTCTCTCTGTTCTCTCTCTCTTCTCTCTCTCTTTCTCTCTCTCTTTCTCTCTCTCTCTTTTGTCTCTCTCTGAATTTCTCTCTCTCCTATTTCTTTCTCTTGCTCTCTGTCTCTCTCTCTTTTCTCTTTCTCTCTTCTCTCTCTGTCTCTCTCTCTTTCTCTCTCTCTGTCTCTCTCTCTCTCTGTCTCTCTCCTATTTCTCTCTCTCTCTCTCTCTTCTCTCTGTCTCTCTCTCTCTCTGTCTCTCTCTCTTTCTTTCTCTCTTCTCTCTCTCCCTCTCTCTCTTTTCTCTTTATCTCTTCTCTCTCTGTGTGTCTCTCTGAATCTCTCTGTCTCTCTCTCCTATTTCTTTCTCTCTTCCTCTCTCTCTCTCTCTTTTTCTTCCTCTTTCTCTCTCTCTCTCCTTCTCTCTCTGTTTCTCTCTGTCTCTGAATCGCTCCATTTCTTTATCTCTTCTCTCTCTCTGTTCTGAATCTCTCTGTCTCTCTCCTATTTCTTTCTCTCTCTTCCTCTCTCTCTCTCCT
>NW_022290897.1:0-65000 GCF_902635505.1 Sarcophilus harrisii | reverse complement strand
ATCAAACACATATTGATCAGGGACTGTTATCTAAAGCCTTAAAGGCCTCAGCTTAGGAAGCATGTGATTTTAGATAAGGTCTGGACTATATTCTATTGTTCAAAGAAGGACACTGGTGAAAAAGCTATACATCTACTACATTCCACTGACCAAATACAGGAACAGTAGACTGATGTGACCAATCACACTATATAGAGGGTGGGATTTGGGGGGTTCTTTTTCTGAAATGTATAAAAGCTGTGAACATTTTCAAGGGAGTGGCCCTCTCCTGCTGTGAAATTTGGCTCACAGACCTGGTTCTGAGGGAGGCTGGTATTAAGTTTATGTCAGTGGTCTGATCCTCCTGGCCCATGCCCCAATCTGTCTCTCCACCACTGATATGTGGATATGGATATACATATGAACATGCATGTGCATAACATATCATATATGAGTATATATAATATATGCATAATTAATGCATTACACATGCTTTATATATATATATATATATATATATATGTATAATATATAGATGTGTGGAAAGGTGAAGAACTTACAGATTAAGCACATATTGATCAGAGACTGTTAGCTAAAGTAGATCAAGCCTATAGGCCTCAGTCACGTGATTTTAGATAAGGCCTGGACTGCATTCCCTTGTCCAAAGAAGGGATTACATGGCCGAATTTGTATATCACCTTGTCTACTGCATTTCACTGACCAAATAGGGGAATAAAGGTTTAAGTGACCAATCACACCATATAGAGGGTGGGATTTTGGAGGTTCTTTGTCTGAAATGTATAAAAGCTGTGAACATTTTCAAGGGAGTGGTTCTCTCCTGCTGTGAATTCGGCTCACAGACCAGGAGGGGGTCCGCTTCTCGAGATTCTAATAAATAATTCTGCTTTCTATGGGTGATCTCTTGCAGTAGTCAATTTGGGCGAGTCTTTTTATCCCAAACAGTTGGGGGCTCTTCTGGGATGGGGTCTTTGGGGAGATGACTGTGCACCCCAGACAGGGACAGGAGAAAACTGCTCCATGGTCTCTGGCTCTGGGTGGGAGGGCTCCCTCCCTCTTAGACAATGGCCCGAGGCAGAGGTATTCAGTGGAAAGCAGAACTGAAGACTGAAGGAAGTAGAGTCCTGATGGCGGGCAATGCAGTCTGGAATTACATGTGTAATTTGAGATATGCTTTCAGGGATGGGCCTGGGGGTCCATTGGCTGGGTCAGGGGAGACCCCAAGGGATTAGCCCTCCTAAATTTGTTTTTGGTGGGGACTGCTGTCGACCCCAAGGAAAGGACTCCCCAAATAGGCTCTCAGATGACTGCCGAGTGTGAAGGTGACCTCCACTGATAATGGGACAGAAGCAGTCCAAGAACTTGTCAGGACAGTAGCTAGGTATATAAAAGGATAAAAGGAAATGTAAAAAGTGAAAATAGAGCTCTGCATCTGTATGTTTGTTTGTTTTGTGTTCCATGTTTAAAAAGTTAGCAAGCTCGTAAGATATGAATTCAGCCTCTGTGTTGCAGGCTTAGAAAAATATCAGGCTGAATTGTGGGAATTGGAATTCATTCAAAGTAGTAATTCTTTCAGAGGGACTCAGGTAAGGAAAGAAGTTTTAAAAATCTCTGTCTCTCTCTCCCTTCTTCCTTCCCTCCCTCCCTCTCTCTCTCTCTCTCCTTCTCTCTCCCTCCCCTTCCTCCTTCTCTCTCTCCCTCTCTCTCCCTCTGGCTGACTGAAACAGCCTTGTGGGGAAAGGGGAGGAGAGAGAAAAGGGGGAAATAAAAACATAGATTGAAAGGGATTTGAAACTTTGGAAAGTTAAAAATACATATAGAAGAGCAGTGTGAAAGAAAAGAAGTTTGAATGGAATATCTAGGCATTCTCTGTGAAGGCAGAGAGATGCACTAAATGGCTTGGAAGTTTAGAGGAGCTCTGTTTGGATTCTGGGTGGAAAGAATGTTCAAGGTGAAACAAACGTCTCTCTGGAGAGGTCCTGGGAAAAGCCCCTAGTCTGTTTTGTTGATTTAAAAGCTCTGTTAAGTTTTAAGAACAATGATTAAGAAATTTGGGAATTGGTTATTTTAATGTTATTTAGTATAAAAATTTACTTGTGATTTTAATCTTTTTAACCTGTTGTACTAATTTGTAAGTAAATGGAACTTGGCCATTGTAAACGGACAAGAAAGTTTTTTTCCCTTAAAGCAGTTTCCAGAGCTTGCTGGAGTAAAGGGCCTTATCTGATTGAAACTCAGGCAGGAGGGAAAAATTGATTAGGAACTTTGGGATGATTCTGAAAATTGTGGGAAATAATGTTGCTATTGCCTTTGCATGCTAGATTCGTTTATTCTGAGCATAAGATCTTGGAATTTGTTTGAATATTGAACCCTTTATTACTAAAGAGGAAAAAGAAAAAAATTTTGTCTATTTTAGGAAGGGCAACAAAAAAGCATCCTACTCTACTTAGAGAGAAGAGTGAAAAAGCAATAAAATTCAAGTTTAGCTTGGCCTGAGCAATAAAAAGCTCTGGAGATAAGATGCTAATTGCTGTGAGAAGAAATCTGGCAGAAGAAAGAAAAAAACTTTTAAAAACAGCTGTATTTAGTTTGATTCAGTATGTTACCTTCTGAAATATATTGGGTGATGTGTTAACATTGTCAGTTATGCTTTATGGAGTTATCTATATATTCACTAGCTATTCACTATATTGTGAATCTTAAAAGTTCTGAAAGGAACTGGAGAGGAGAATGCAGGAGATTTGTGAAGGATTGATTTATAGGAGCAAATTGAGACCCTGAATGATATCAAGAAGGAATCAGTTGGGAAAAGAAAGAAAATAAATTGATTGCCTAAATCTTGAGAAGGATTCCCATGTAGGAAACTGAGTGGGGGAAGGGCAGCAATGGAAAGGGGCCTTTATCGTGCTGCAGCTGAACTGCTGAAGAAAGCAGTCTAATCTTTTAAAGGGACAGGCTGCTCTCACAAGGTGTTAATTGACTGAATATTTGTTTCTTTGAAACCCAATGGTTTTCTTGTTTAAGGAATACTATCATAAATGTGATCTCTAATTTAAAGGGTTATTTCAATAAGTTTAATTGATGTTTTTAAGAACTTTTCAGATTCTTTTATATGAAAATAGGAAGATTTACTTAACATATTGATGCCAATTATTTAAAGGGACTCCAAGGATAATAGTTTTTGCCTTCATCCTTTTGAAAATTTTTTTGTTATGGACAATATGTAGTTTGGGACTTTTCTAAGTATTGGGTATTTTAAAAGCAAAATGATTGTTATAATATTCAATTTATGGAACATCTTCTTGGGCATGTAAGAATTGTGTGAACCTTCTGGGATAAATTTCTTACTGTTAAAAGTCTTACAATGTGTAGATGATCCTCTTGTGGCAGGGAGGAAAAAGAGTGACCTTGTCCAAGTCACTATCAGTTTGTTAAATTATTTAGTAGCACAGGGACTGAGAATTTCTTAAGACAACTTGCAATTTGTGAAATGTGAGGGAAAATATTTAGGTCATTGTATAAGTGAAGGGAAAAAGAAATTAGATCCTGTAAATTACTTGAGGGAAAGAATGGAACAGTCAAGGTAAGGGATTGGCACACAGGGCATTGGTCACTGAAATTTTAACCAATCTTATGTTCCCTAAGAACATTGCAGTGATTCATGTGCAGGGGCACCAAAGAGGAGATTCATTTGAGGCCATGGGAAACTGCTTTGCGCATAAGGAGGCGAAACGGGCTGGAGAAGAGGAATCTGTGAGTACAGAGGAGATGATGGTGCTAATTCTGGCATTTCTGCCTCCAGTACTTCCACCTTCCCTTACCCCAGAAGAGAAGCAGGAAATCCAAAGCCTTGGCGCTGGGGAGGATAAAGAGGGGCACTGGCTCCTCCCTGATGGCAGAGAGGTGCTGACCACAGCAGGTATGGGCCATGTGCTCCAACATTTGCATCAGGGCAGTCATTGGGGTGTTCAAGACCTGTGTGATGCGGTACTGACTAAGTGTGTGGCACCGGCTTGTACACAATAGCAGGCAACTTGTCAGCGGGTATCCTGTTTGTCAGAGGACGAATAGAATGGCCCAACGACAATTCCAAAAAAGGAGGAAGGCCCCCTGGTATCGGGCCTTTCCAAAGCATTCAGGTGGACTTTACCAAGCTGCCATCTGTGGGGCGTCTCAAATATCTGTAGGTTGTAGTGGACCATCTGACCTCATAGGTGGAGGCCTTCCCCCTGGCCTGGAAAACTGCCTCAGCAAGCGTAAAAGTACTCCCTGAGCATATCATTCTGAGGTATGGGCTGGTAGAGCGAATAGATTCAGACTAAGGCACCTGTTTCACAGCTAAGATCCTCCTATCTGTGGCCCAAGCTCTAGAAATATCATGGGAATTACACACTTCATGACCTCTGCCCTCATCAGGTAAAGTGGAAAGGATGGATAAGGAAATGAAACAGCAACTGACTAAATTGGCTGAGACACAATTGCCCTGGACCAAGTGCCTTCCCCTTCCTTGCCTTATTAAGAATTAGACCAAAACCCCAAAGGGATGTGGGATTATCACCTTATGAATTATTGTATGGTCACTCTTATCCAAAAGGGATTCACAATTCTTCCTTGGATCCAATATTTGAGACCAAGAATTTGTTTTTAAGGAAATATGTCTTTCCTGCCACATCTGAAAACTAAAAGGGCTTATTGTTCAGACTCCTTCCTTAGGATTCACAGCGCATAAGTTCCAGCCTGGAGACTGGGGCCTGGTTCGGACGTGGAAGGACAAGCTGACTCCGACCTGGGAAGGACCGTTCCAGATCCTCTTGACATCAGACACTAGCAGTGCATACACAGGAAAGAGGGTGGACTCAGCACACCAGAATTAAAGGATCGGTGGACGCTCCGAGGGTGTGGACTTCCAAACTGAATCCAGAGAACGAGCTGAGACATTGAAAAGGAACTGATGAACTGTGCATGTAAAATCTTGATAGTGGGTATTGATCTGGGGTACCTCATTGGGGCATTGCCTAAATCAAACAGGGACAGGGCCACGGATGGGACAGAGTAAGTGTGAATGGACTTTTACTTGTCAAGCAGAGAGGGTAGATATTATAGATTGTAGTGAGCATAGAAACAGATGGAGCAAGTTAAGTATTGTTTGTGATAATGGGTCAGGGCTTAATTGTGTCCACTAGCATTATTAGAGGGTAATGAAGCCAAACTGGTGATGTTAATGGGTGGGGAGATGCCTGGCTCCCAGTACAGATTATCAAGGAATATGAACCAGTGACGTGGGCCCAAGATGATGGTTGGGGATATCGGATACTAGTATATATATTAAACAGATTAATTCAACTGCAAGCAGTCTTACAGGTAACAACTGACCAAACCGCTCAGGCCCTTGATCTATTAGTTGTTCAAGCTACCCAGACAAGGGAAACTGTTTTATAACATAGATTAGTTCTAGATTATCTGTTAGTAGAGGAAGGAAGAGTCTGAGGGAAACAAAACCTGTCCACTTTTTGTATGCAGACTGATGACAACAGACAAGAAATAAAAGAAGGGCATTTGCAGGATAGTTCATGTGCCTATACAAGTTTGGAAATCTCCCTTCACAAATAGCTGGTGGTCTTGATTTGATGGTAGCTGGTGGAAACAGCTCTTATGGTTTAGACTTATCGCAATCAGTGGTATTATTCTGTTCCCATTATGTTTCCCTTGTATAATTACATTGGTAACAAGAATAGTTCAAAGGTCACTGTCAAGAATCTTACATAAAGAGGATGCCATTAAAATGACAGAAAGAGGGATGGGAGGCTGTAGCAGGGGATGATCCTGATGAGGAGATTAACAAGCAATGTGTAGAGATGTTAATTGAATTTAACCACAATGTTAATTCTTCTTGAGGAAATATATATATATATATATATATATATATATATATATATATATACACATATATATTTATGAATAACAGGGGGGATTGTGTGGGGAAAAGGTGAAGAATTTACAGATTAAGCACATATTGATCAGCGACTGTTATCTAAAGCCTTAAAGGCTTCAGCTTAGGAAGCATGTGATTTTAGATGAGGCCTGGACTACCTTCCACTGTCCAAAAGAGGATCCTTGGTGAGGAAGCATGTGATTTTAGCTAAGGTCTAGACTATATTCTATTGTTCAAGGAAGGACACTGATGAGAAAGCTATACATCTACTGGATCCCACTGACCAAATACAGGAACAGTAGACTTATGTGACCAATCACACCATTTAGAGGGTTGGATTTTGGGGGTTCTTTGTCTGAAATGTATAAAAGCTGTGAACATTTTCAAGGGAGTGGCCCTCTCCTGCTGTGAAATTTGGCTCACAGACCAGGATGGGGTCCACTTCTTGAGATTCTAATAAATAATTCTGCTTTCTATGGGTGATCTCTGTAGTAGTCAATTTGGGTAGGTCTTTTTGTCCCAAACATTAATCATGCTGAAAGAAAAAAGGACAGGGGGGGGGGGTCTCAAGAGCATCTTGAGAAACATCTGATTGACTTGGGCAGGGCAGAAGATTGGGAAGTCAAAGGCAAAACAGGCTGAGAACCTTAATTCCTAAGGGAAATCTCATGGAAAAAGATGAAAGACCATGTGGATATATTTTTCCTTAGATGGGCATTCCTATCTTCCATGTGTGAGTACTCACCTCTTTTCTTCCGATATTATATCTGAGAATTGATATGTTCTCTTTACATATTCATATATATACATATATGTATACACATATATTTATATATGTGTATATATATATATATATATATATATATATATATACATACATATATATTTGAATATTCCTTCATACTCCTTTGCTGGTAAGATTTTCTCACATATCCTCTCGTAAATGAATCAGTATATACACGCTCCCCCATCTACTCCAGATAGTCATACACACACACACACACACACACACACACATATGAGCAACCATGTATTCAGCATATATAAATATACTATATTATCTCTCCTGATTCATATAAATATATACTCTATATATGTTGGCATATATGAATATTTGTGAATACTCATTCATTCCCTGTTCTTCTATGTAGGGAACCTTTATTATCTGTCAGTAATCCTATATATGAGTAAATGATAACCTCTGTGAATCCATAGAAAAGAGACTCCATATATTTTCTCTCATGGAGAGAAGCAGTGGAATACTTTTAGATATACAGAAATCATATAGCAGATCTTAATATATGTAAAAAGAAAGAGAGAATTTATGCATACATATATAAATAAATATAGAAAATATGGATACTTATAGATATGGATCAAGAGTGAATACATGAGTACTCATCTACTTAGGAGGAGAGAATAATTATCATTTTTCATGAGGAGATAAAATATATGTCATAAAATTAATTTATTGGAAGAATGACTTTATGTATATAGTACTGAAAAGAAAGAATCTGAGTACATATATGAATATATTCTGTCTTAATATGTTTTCTTATATTATGAATATTCATTTATATAAGTAAGAAGTTATACTCTCTAGGAGAAATATCCTATAATATTATATGTGAAAATAGAGAATATATGTGAACAAAATATGAGTTCTTTAGTATATAGATGATATAATTTCATGTATATATATTATTCTATATATTTGGAATTATAGAGTCATTCAGTGCTCATAAACAGGAATATAGAGAGAGAAAATGGAGGATTACTCCCTTCCATGAATGTACAGAGGAAATATGTGATAAGATATGTAGAAGAATAAGAATATAGAAAGCCAGGGGTTTTGAAGAGCGAGATAAAAAGCGGTCTCCACAGACATCAGGGACACGCTGGGCATTAGTCCTGGTCCCTGAGGTCCTCTCCTTCCCTGCCCGGCCCCCGAAATGACAACAGTCAGGTAACCCCGCTGGCAGCTCTAGCCACCTGTAGTGCGGGAGGTGGGGGCAGAGACAGAGGGAGAGGAAGGTGGGGGGAGGAGGAGGAGGGTGGAAAGGGAAAATAAGTTCTAGAGATTGTGTAAGGGATGTTTGCTTCTGAAGAGAAAAAGGTAAGTGGGATGTCTGGCAGGAGGGAGCAGAAGAGGGGAAAATGACCCTCAAAGGGTATGGGGGCGGAGAGGACAAAAAGAGCTGGAGGCCTGAGAGGGGACGGGGAAATGAGAACAATGGGGTGTGAGAGGGAGAGATGCTGTCTCCAGGGAGACGGGTGAGTAGGAGGTTTGCTTGGGACCAAAGGAGGGAGCAGCCGGATTGGCTGGAGGAACACTCCTGCCTCAGGTTGGCACTGACGTCACCGACCACTGGTGTTCAGCGGGGGTGAGGGGGTGGGGGGTGGAGGAATGGGGGGGTGGAGGGAGTTCACCTTGCCAGACTCAGCTCCGATTGGCTGGTGCCTCTCTGCAGTTAGGAATATCAATGGTTATTTTTAAATATGTTGCACAGTATATCTCTGAGGGGTTTGAAAAACATCATGGAATCCCATATCTGAAATGTGAAAATTTGTGCCATTTTAAGTCCCAAATACATTGTAACAGGAGATCCATCCAGAGACCAGATAATTTGGGGTCCATTTACCAATCAGTTCCTGTTTCTCTCCTTTAAACAAATGGGGCTCAAAGTCCTCTGGGAGCCAGGGGGATGATCTCATCTTCTGAAACTGCTTCCTGCTGAGAATGGGCATAGATTTGAGTCACTTGCAGGGTCCCATCTTTTTATGGAGGGGGTGGCAAGTTGGAGCTGACTGAAGTGTCCAAAGGTTGATTTAATTCCTTGAAGCTGAGCCATGTAGCTGTAACTGACCAAAATCTAGAATACAAAACGATTCTAACAAATGCAGGTTAGGATGATCTGAGATAAAAAGACAAGTCCACAAGGACTTCTATAAGATGGACAAAGACCAATGTATATTGAGCAGCAATGTTCAGGTAATGAAATATATTTGTAACACAGGACATACAGTATATACCAATCTTAAAGATGTTTCAGTTTTAGTTTCAAATGAACAATAAAATAACAGTTCATTGTTATGGACAATCATGTTCATTGTTCTTACATTATTTTGGAAACCTATTAAGAATTTATTTCACCAGACATTTATTTTTTTGTTTTGACTTTTTTTTAACTATAATAACTTTTTATTGACAGAACCCATGCCAGGGTAATTTTTTACAACATTATCCCTTGCACTCATTTCTGTTCCGATTTTTCCCCTCTCTCCCTCACCCCCTCCCCTAGATGGCAAGCAGTTCTATACATGTTAGATATGTCACAGTATATCCTAGATACAATATATGTGTGTGCAGAACCGAATAGTTCTCTTGTTGCACAGGGAGAATTGGATTCAGAAGGTAGAAATAACCTGGGAAGAAAAACAAAAATGCAAACAGTTTACATTCATTTCCCAGTGTTCTTTCTTTGGGTGTAGTCACCAGACATTTACATGTATCTATAATAAATGGATGACTAGGCCAAATACTCATTCATCAAATTATTTAGGATATATTAACTACATATTTTCATATTGAAAACAACAAGATATTATATACTTGAATTTATGTTGACCATTTGCTCTTATCATAGGAATTTGTCATAAAAGGAAAATATGGAGCTATGATAATACCATCAAAACTGATTCTTCAGGTCTCAGCCTGAGAGCACACACATGACAAAATAAAATTTCCTTAGTTTAGATTGATATCCAATTCTAATAGTTTTACTTTATCAGACTCAGGAATGATCAAGTATGAAACAAAGAAACAGAATTGGGAAACTGAGTCAGAAAGATCTCACTTTGAGCAAAAGCTCCCAACTCTTATCCTATTAGAGACTCCTATTTGTTCAGGGTCACATTTCTCTGAGTAGCTTATGAAATTTCTCTCAAGTGGTAGGTTACTGTCTTAATGATTAGGCAATCAAATTCAAAACTCAGAAATGATGTATCAGTTGCTATCCTAAGAGGTTTCATCTCCCATATCAAATTCTCCTAACTGCAACTTAAGGCTAGATACATTATCTCTTTTACCAAAGTTTACGAAAAGTTTACCAAACTTAAACATATAAAAGGTTGTTTAACTTGTTTCATATGTTAAACTCACCCTGGTATAAAGGATTGATCATTAAATGAACTTACAGAATTTTTGTATATAATTTCCTTCTTATATATGTTACTATATCTCTTAAACAGGCTCTTCTCTCAGGGCTGATGCCTTTACCTATCCTGAAATTTTAAGAAAAGTGACAAGTTGGTGGAGTTGTGAATGAATCCAACCATTTTGGAGAGTAGTTTGGAACTATGCTCAAAAAGTTATCAAATTGTGCATACCCTTTGATCCAGTAGTGTTACTACTGGGCTTATATCCCAAAGAGATTATAAAGAAGGGAAAGGGACCTGTATGTGCACGAATGTTTGTGGCAGCCCTCTTTGTAGTGGCTAGAAACTGGAAACTGAATGGATGTCCATCAGTTGGAGAATGGCTGAATAAATTGTGGTATATGAATATTATGGAATATTATTGTTCTGTAACAAATGACCAACAGGATGATTTCAGAAAGGCCTGGAGAGACTTACACAAACTGATGCTGAGTGAAATGAGCAGGACCAGGAGATCATTATATACTTCAACAACAATACTATATGATGACCAGTTCTGATGGACCTGGCCATCCTCAGCAACGAGATCAACCAAATCATTTCCAATGGAGCAGTAATGAACTGAACCAGCTATGCCCAGAAAAAGAACTCTGGGAGATGACTAAAACCATTACATTGAATTCCAATCCCTATATTTATGCCCACCTGCATTTTGATTTCCTTCACAAGCTAATTGTACAATATTTCAGAGTCTGATTCTTTTGTACAGCAAAATAACGTTTTGGTCATGTATACTATTGTGTATCTAATTTATATTTTAATGTATTTAACATCTACTGGTCATCCTGCCATCTGGGAGGGTGGGGGTAAGAGGTGAAAAATTGGAACAAGAGGTTTGGCAATTTTAATGCTGTAAAGTTACCCATACATATAACCTGTAAATAAAAAGGCTATTAAATTTTTAAAAAAGTGACAAGTTTAGAATTAAAAGGTTGGGCAGGGGCCCCAGGGAAGGAGCTGAACTGTTTGTTGCCCAACCTCCACCCTTCATCAAGTTTTGATGGGCTATGCTGTATACCATAATTATCAGATTTAGGTTTAACATGATGACAATAGCTCCAAATAACTTAGTTAACAAAATTTCTTTTTAATTTTTTTCCTGAAAATAACCCAATAGTTTTTGTTATATTTTTCTATTAATTTTTTAGCAGCAATGAAACCTACCTAATTCCTTAATTTACATTTACAAAATAATTCGAGATAGGATGAACAAGGCTAAATTGAATTTTCACCTTCTTAATAGTTGCCACATCTATTCTGTCTCTAAACTGCTGAGTCCTCAGAGATAATTTTCATTGCCTTAAATAATTTTACTTTTTTGTTTAGAGAGAAGGCAAGACCATTGTCACATATATATATATATATATATATATATATACATACATACATATATATATATGTAGATACACACCTGTATATGCACACGCACACATATATATGCATACATATATATTTTTATTGGGTTAAAACAGATTTTTGAGATTTATATGACTTTAATTCATGAAATTTCTTAAATATCAATCAAATATTCCTGACAAACTGAATATCCATTTTGAATATTTTCCAATTTTACACAAATCTTTTTCCTTGGCGAGCCAGGAAAGTTAAGATGTATTTTGGGGGGGTCTGGACCCTGTGAAGTCTGATTTTAGATATTTCAAAAAGCAGGCTGATTTTTTGACAGTTTTTAAGTTAGTTGTGAACTGCTTTTCTGTTTTCCTAAATTTAATGCAAATAAGTTACAATTTATATATTCTTATAATGGGCTTTGATTAAAGTTCCTTTTATATATATATATATATTATATATATATATATATTCCTATATACATTCCTTTTATATATTATATATATATTTTTTTCTTTCTCTCCCTTTTATCCCTTCTTCAGGTCAGGGAAGGAAAAAGAAAAGAGAAAGAAATTCTATACATTATCTTCCTAGGCCTAGTGAGGCCTAGTTGAATTTGCTTAATGTAAGTTACACACCCAAAAAATTATATCTCTCAACATTAGCATTGCATATTGGTCACATCTAAAAATTCATAGAGTTATCAAAATATGAAGCAATTTAACATTCATATATCATTTGTTTTTTTGTTAAGCAACAATCAACATTAGTTGTCTTTACAAATCAGAAAATTGGTTACCAGAGATTACATAGCGAATCCATTTCTGTAATCTAAATAAAGAATGATGAATTTACAAAACAAGAAAAGATGTTGAGTGTCTTACATACTCCACCATGCTGGCATGCACCATGGGTGCTGCCAGGAGCACCCAAATTCTTCTCAAGCAATTGCTGGACAGAAGCTGATGAAGCTGGGGTGGCTGGAGACAGGATTCTGAGAATGGCGGACCCCACCCCATCTGCATTCCTCCAAACTTGGTTGGGCAGGAATTTTTTTTTTTTGCAAGATTTTGAGTCTACTACTATTAAGGCTTTTTCTACCATATTCTAACATATGAGAAAAGTTAGGGAATAACAATAAGGATGACAACAATCCCATCAGCAATCTCTCCAGAATCTCACTCTCACCCAGAGTGGGAGATTACTCCAGACAAGATAAGATTCAAAGAAAAGTTAGTAAAAACTGCTGTTTTCCTAATTGTTGTTTTTGACTAATTTCCAAATTTCATAATCAATTTTCTCAAAATTTTGAGACTTTTACACAAAACTTTTCAGAATCTGTAAGATATTATTTTAATTTTATTTTCTAATCATTTTTTCTGTGCATTTTTTCAACCTTTGGCCAAAGGTTTTAAATTCATATAAAAAAGATTAGGCCCGTTTTCAGGAAATTTTTCAGCAAACAAACTACAGCACAGAGGGTTTTTTTCTGGCTAGTTATCTATGACTCTTTTCAGGTAACAAAAGCTAGCTTACACACACATATGACATGGACATTCTGTGCAGAAACAAACATAGGCACAAAGAAAAATGACATGGAAGAGAATTTTCCCAACTTTGTATAATGCCATAAACTTGAAAAATATAAAACATCTTATCATTATTATCACTTGTGATAGCATCAACCATTCTTTTACACACAAAAAAAAATCACTGTTAAGAAATCTTTTAACCAGCAGAATATTCAGGACTTGCGCTGTTTCAAAAAAACAGAAAATTTGCTATCTGAAAAATATTAAGAAGATCTTGAGTGGTATACAGTGTAGTAATAATTGCATAAAACTCCCACTGTTTTCAAGTATTTTCAAGCGAAGTATTAAAAATATATTTAGTAATAGTGTTCAAAGACAAGGATAGGGAGACAGAGATATGGAAAATAGTGTCTAGACTCTTTTTTCATCATATTTTTCAGGAAATCCAGTAATTCTCAGATTATCTCTCCTAGATCTTTTTTCCAGGTCTGTTGTTTTCCCAAGAAGGTATTTGACATTTTTTTCCATTGTTTCATTTTTTGGTTTTGCTTGACTGATTCTTGGTGTCTACTCAAGTCATTCATTTTCATTTGTTCAATTCTGATTTTTAAAGAATTATTTTCTTCATTTACTTTTTAAATTTTTTTGTGATTGTCCAATTGAGTTTTTAAGTGAGTTATTTTGTTCTATGGAATTTTTTTCCATTTCACCAATTTTATTTTTTAGAGAACTATTTTCTTTTTCCAATTCATTAATTACATTTTCCTTGGAATTGTTTACCTTTTCCAATTCACTAATTCTGTTTTTCAAGGATTTGATTTCTTTATCTACTCTATCTTTAAATGAGTGGGATGACTTCTCCAGACCCTCTTGCCAAGCTTCCCTTTCCTTTCCCCATTTTTCTTCTAGCTCTCTTGTGAGAGCCTTTCTAATTTCTTCTGTGAGAGTTTTGTGTGTTGAGGATCAGATCATATCCCCCTGTGGGGATTCATCTGGAGACAGTCTGTTTTTAGTCTCCCTCAGGGTTTAAAGTCTGCTCTCTATCCCTATAGAAGCTATCTATTGTTAGAGCTTGCTTTAATTTTTTGCTCATTTTGTCAAAGAAGAATCAAAGAAAACAAACTAACAAAAAAAGCAAATGTGGTCTGCTGGATGGTATTACTAAGCTTCTACAGACTGCAGGAGGTAGTAGTGAGGCACTAGCAGGACAGCAATGGCTGTGTTGCTTCTGCGCTCTGAGACTGAGAGCATGGTGCTGAGACACTCCAGGTGGGTGTGGCCAGGTCCCAAGAGACCCTAGCTTTTCAGGGTTATAGTCTTTACCCCCTGTGTTTATAGCTTCTCTGCTGATTTACTGGCTTGCTGCCAGGGCAAAGTAACCACACTGTGGTAAAGTTCTCCACTCAGATTTTCTGCTGCCTGAAACCACACCCCACCCCACCCCCTCTGGTCTGCTCAGTGTGAGCTGCCTTCGGTGCTCTCACTGTCTGCTGTGCTCTCCCTGCCTGCGTGCAGTCTGCGCCTGATCTAACCGTCCCCGCCCGCAAGCAAAAACAGACCTTTTCTGGCGAATTTCAAGGATATCTTCTGTTGGTAATGTATCCGTGGGTTTTTTTCAGACAAGCACTAATTCTGAGGCCTTGTCATGAAAAAAAAAGTATTCTGAGGGCTTAGATAGATGTGTGTGTCCTCTCCGCCATCTTGGCCGGAAGTCTCTGTTCCCAATTTCAAATACAGTTTTATTCAATTAATATCCCTTACTAATTCCTGATAATCATTTAGAATAACCAAATTATCCCCTCTAGTTTCCCTTTTAGAATCTGGCCTAAAATCCATGATAGCTTGCATCCAAAATACCTCCTTTCCTGTGCTCCCCCAAACCTTCACCACCCCAAAATTTTTATTTTTTCTATATATATTTTAAAATTTTAGTTTTGTCTTTTCCTATTTTTTGTAAGGTGTTAATAATATGGTGCTATTTTTCTCCCCATATGTGTTTAAGAAAAATTAGCATGATGAGAAGTGGCATAGAAAAGAATACATATTTTCTTAAAAATTCAAAATAACCTCAAACTTTGGCAATGCTTGTAAACTGCATCCTAAAATAAGACCTAGCATATCAGAAGGAAGGGGACTTGAGTGGGTTTGTAGTGGGAAGAAAATATATTTCATGTTAAGTTTTTCTGATTTTTAAGCAGTTCCTTGAAAAGTGGAAGTAAAGTATTTTGATTTTCCCACAGCTAAGGCCCCCTTAAATTAGCATTAGCATTTTTAGAGGAAGGTTGTTTCAGTGGGGTTTTAAATTACCTCCCTTTACTGATAAAAAACTGACTATGGTCTTTTAATTTAAATTGGATTATTTAGATCAGGAACTAGAAAGACAATTTGTTTTTCAAAAGGAATAGACCTTTCTCTTTCTTTTAGCTCTCTTAAAGTGTTCTGTGAACTAGTTCCCTAGGTATAAGAATTTGACTTTTCTTTGAGTCTGTGTCTATGAGAGAGATTCGAATAGGAAGCCTAGGGGAGGGGAGAAGGTGCTAATTTTTCCCCTCTTCCAGCATTTAGATTTCATAGTCTCTGCCTTCCTGTCTTCCTCCAAATTCCTGATAAAAGAATTTACTCTAAGGATTTAAGGGAACTGTCTCTGAGGATTGGAGAAATATGGCAAAGTAGAGAATATAAAAATTAGAAGATCTCTCAGTCCTTTCCTTTTAATTAATTAATTTTTTAGATACTATTCTCAGTCCCTGCTATCTAATTGATTTTGCTTTATTCCAAATTCAATATGTATACTGTATTGATATCAGCTGGATAATAACCAATCTTATTGGTTATTCAGAAGGTAAAAATAACCCGGGAAGAAAAACAAAAATGCAAACAGTTTACATTCATTTCCCAGTGTTCTTTCTTTGGGTGTAGCTGCTTCTATCTATCCTTGATCAATTAAAACTGAGTTAGATCTTCTCTTTGTAGAAGAAATCCACTTCCATCAGAATACATCCTCATACAGTATCATTGTTGAGGTATATAATGATCTCCTGGTTCTGCTCATTTCACTCAGTATCAGTTCATGTAAGTCTCGCCAAGCCCCTCTGTATTCATCCTGCTGGTCATTTCTTACAGAACAATAATATTACATAACATTCATATACCACAATTTACCCAACCAGTCTCCAATTGATGGGCATCCATTCATTTTCCAGTTTCCAGACACTACAGAAAGGGCTGCCCCAAACATTTTGGCACAAGCAGGTCCCTTTTCCTTCTTTAGTATCTCTTTGGGATATAAGCCTAGTAGTAGCACTGCTGGATCAAAGGGTATGCACAGTTTGATAACTTTTTGGGCATAATTCCAGATGCTCTCCAGAATGGTTGGATTCATTCAGAACTCCACCAACAATGCATCAGTGTCCCAGTTTTCCCACATCCCCTCCAACAATCATCATTATTTTTTCCTCTCATCTTAGTCAATTTGACAAGTGTGTAGTGGTGTCTCAGAGTGGTCTTAATTTGAATTTCTCTGATCAATAGTGATTTGGAACACTTTCATATGAGTAGAAATAGTTTCAATTTCATCATGCGAAAATTGTCTGCTCATATCCTTTGACCATTTATCAATTGGAGAATGGCTTGATTTCTTATAAATTAGAGTCAATTTTCTGTTTATTTTGGAAATGAGGCCTTTATCAGAACCTTTAACTGTGAAGATGTTTTCCCAGTTTGTTGCTTCCCTTCTAATCTTGTTTGCATTAGTTTTGTTTGTACAAAGGCTTTTTAATTTGACGTAATCAAAATTTTCTATTTTGTGATCAATAATGGTCTCTAGTTCATCTTTGGTCACAAATTTCTTCCTCCTCCACAAGTCTGAGAGATAAACTATCCTATGTTCCCCTAATTTATTTATAATCTCATCCTTTATGCCTAAATCATGGACCCATTTTGATCTTATCTTGGTATATGGTGTTAAATGTGGGTCCATGCCTAGTTTCTGCCATACTAATTTGCAGTAATCCCAGCAGTTTTTGTCAAATAATGAATTCTTATCCCAAAAGTTGGGATCTTTGGGTTTGTCAAACACTAGACTGCTATTGGTATTGACTATTTTGGCCTGTGAACCTAACCTATTCCACTGATCAACTAATCTATTTCTTAGCCAATACCAAATGGTTTTGGTGACTGCTGCTTTATAATATAGTTTTAGATCAGGTACAGCTAGGCCACCTTCATTTGATTTTTTTTTCATTAATTCCCTTGAGATTCTCAATCTTTTGTTCTTCCATATGAATTTTGTTGTTATTTTTTCTAGATCATTAAAATATTTTCTTGGAAGTCTGATTGGTATAGCACTAAATAAATAGATTAAGGAGTATTGTCATTTTTATTATATTTGCTCGGCCTATCCAAGAGCACTTAATATTTTTCCAATTATTTAAGTCTGACTTTATTTGTGTGGAAAGTTTTTTTGTAATTTTGCTCATATAATTCCTGACTTTCCTTTGGTACCTAGATTCCCAAACATTTTATTCTGTCGACAGTTTTTTTGAATGGAATTTCTCTTTGTATCTCTTGCTGTTTGGTTTTGTTGGTGATGTATAAAAATGCTGAGGATTTATGGGGATTAATTTTATAACCGCAACTTTGCTAAAGATATGAATTATTTCTAATAGCTTTTTAGTAGAATCTCTGGGGTAGAGATGTAAATGGTTGAGATACACATCAGAGTAAAGTTTATTATACTATTGTCTCATGTACGTTTCTCCCAAATACCTTTAGTCTCCTTGTGGACATTCTTTCCTGTTCTAAATTCAAAGGTTTAGCTTTTAATACAAAGAGTAGTGTTTACATTTTGCTTCAGTTGCTAGATTATTAATTTATTATATTGACAAGCAGTCTCTGCTATTTCAATAAGGGAGTTTTGGTGAGCTAAGTTACTGTAAGACTCAAAACCTGGAATAGAGTCTTACCTCCTGGCCCTCTACATGTGTGTGTGTGTATATATATATATATATATATATATATATATATATATATGTACATATGTATGTACATGTATGTACATGTGTATATTGTCACACACATACATATTTGTATCTAGAGGAAAAAATAGCCATATGATGAATTTGACTATTTAAAAGGATTAAGTTGTACATAATGGATCTTCAGGTTTAGGTGCAATCATCAATTTTTCTTTCTCACTTTGTTATGGAAATGCTTGTTTTATTTCTTAAGTTAAGAATAAAATAAATAAATTAAAAAAAAAAAGAAAACAAACCAAAAACCCCCCAAAATGATTAATACAGTAGTTAACACAGATTAATACAGATTAAACTTAAAAAATAACTTAATAGGGAAGGGACCTCTCCAACAGCATTTCACAATATTAAAAAAAATTCATCTAACAATTTGGTTTTAAAAGTATATTTTTCTAATTAAAAGGGAAAGCACATTTCTTTTTATTTTTTAAAATTTATTCTATTCCAAATTTTTCTCCCTCTCTCCCCACTTCCCCTTCTGCTACACATCAAGTAATCCTATATAAGTTAGACATGTGCAGGAATTCATATTTTAATTATATGTCTAATATTTTTCCAAATTCCATAATACCAAAAAAAAACCAAACTGACTATTATTGTTTTTTATGTCTCAAATTCTTCTCTAGTCAAATTTCATCTATTCACACAGATAAAAATCTTAACTTAATCCTTTTTAGAAAAAACGTCCATGTTATTATCATTAATATGTTAATTATTCCAAAAGCTAATAACAATAGTAAACATTTATACATTACTAATTACATTAAGCACTTTAGAATCATTTAATTCCTCTAACAACCCTGGGAGGTGGCTGCTATTGTTATTTTTATCATTATCCCCATTGTACATATAAAGACTGATCAAATTCTCTAACCCAATCAATTTTTGATTTATAATTACTAGTGGCAATAACTGAATTTCATTTTTCACAAGAGTGCATTATTTTTAGTTGATTTATATTTTTTAAAAAATCATGGTGATGCTCCCAGTCCCCATAACTGCTTCTCTATTTCTTTGAATCACCTGAAGAGCCAAATCAATTCCTTTTTTAAAAAAAAATCTAACTTAACCCTACCAGTGTCCATTAAGGCATTTCTAAAAAATAACCCCATTTCACTTTTTTTTAAAAAAAAGTGTTCTTAGATCAAAACCATTCCTCAAATTTCCTCTTTGCAAAACTTCAACATCACTTCTTTCAAGCCTTGCATTCATACCCTATCAATGCAGAGTCTAGCTTTCATTAAATTCTACATCCACTCTTTTCTCATTCCTACCTTCTTACTTAAACTTCCTTTCCCCCATTTTATTTAAAAAAAACCTTCAAAACCAATCTTGTCTTGTTACCTTATCCAATATTTTTCTTTCTTTCACCTACCTACTTGTTTAATTCCTCTAGTCTATTTCCTATTCCTATCCCAGATTACCTACAGGCTTAATCTTTGTACTTTGTATTTTAGCACAAGTTTTTATTACACAAAACCATTAATTCCAATGCTATCACCATTTTTGGTTCCTTATGGCTTACAGACTTAAAATTCATTCCAATTTCTTTAAAGGTCTCTATATAAGTTTTTATAAAAAAAAGTTTTATATATATATAAGATTTTATAAATGATAGTCAAATATGCCAAAGTTTCTTAAACTTTTTCCGTGCACTACCCTGTTTTGCCCAAGAAATTGTTATATGATCCTGAGTATATAAAAGAGTTATACAAATCAAACCTTTACTGATCATATCATAATTTCATAACCCCCACATTCAATTATGAGATCCTACATGGGGGCCGAAAATCACAGTTTAAGAAGCTGGGAAATAAACAATTTATTTAACACAACTAGAAAGTTTAAGGTTCCTTCTAGTTTCTCATAGTTGACCTTGAAGAAGTCATCTTTCTTATTCTCAAAGTTAATCTCTCTTATGCTGAAATAGTATACATCTCCCTGTTTAATGCCCGAGGCCCAAGTATGGCACAGGAATGTCACAGATGTTGCGTTCTCTGCTACTCCTCTCACTACAGTAAATTATTATTACCATTCACTCTAAATGAAATATTCAATAGTTTTCCTCCACATTTAAACTGCCTTTCTTTCTTAATATATACTTTAACAGCATTGTGTAAAAACATCTTCCATATTGGTTTTATTGACTGTGAATTGTCTTCACTCCTAATTGCCTCTTCCTTTTACAAAGTTTTTTTTCCACATTTTCAACTACTGTAG
Source organism: Sarcophilus harrisii (assembly GCF_902635505.1). Classification (NCBI taxonomy): domain Eukaryota; kingdom Metazoa; phylum Chordata; class Mammalia; order Dasyuromorphia; family Dasyuridae; genus Sarcophilus; species Sarcophilus harrisii. The sequence continues at coordinate 44,721 of NW_022290897.1, read as the reverse complement.
GTTATCAGCTTATTTAATTTTCCAATGATTTTCCATGAATAGAAATCCCATCACATTAATTTAACTTTGAATTCACCTAAATGAAATACAGTTAGATAATACCAATGGAAATAAAATAAAAATCTCAACTTTTACAGAGGTCATTAACTGCCAAGATTTTAAAATTTCAGGACTCAACATTATCAATGTGCTTATGTTTAATTTATATTTGACAGTGATGCAAGAAACATCCTTAAATAATTTGAAGTTTCTTTTCTCTCAAAATTCTTGGATGTTTTTTAAACTAATATTTGTAAGTCATACACTCCTTTTAATTTGATCTTTTATAGTCAGAATGACCTCTATTAGGAGTGCATACACTTAAATTACTCCTATGTTTTCCTATAATGCTATATTCTTGTTTAAATTCTATCTTTGATAATTCTTACCCTAATTTAGCGTAGTCTTACTTATTATGGTTCTACCAAAATACAATTTTGAACCTATTTTCACTTCCAGTGATTTCAACACAAGTTTTAATGTTTCTAATTTATCTAAACAATTGATTTAAAATACAGTAGCATGATTAAATTTCATTGACTTTCAATTGCTTCCTGATTCCAAAATAAGAATTTTCCACTTTCATATTTACCCTCAACCTAGGAGTCCCAATTAGAGCTTCCTTGGTGACTTTAGGTTATTTGTTTAAAAGCAATAAGCAGCAGAAGATTAAATAAATTCCAACTCTACTTACTTGTATTCTTTTGGAAACTAGGATGGTTTAAAAATTTTCCTGCTCTTTTTTCTAATAATAAAAATCCACACTTCCTTCCTGCAATAAATTTGTTTCAACTTCAAATAATTTTTTAAGTATAACTTTAATCAACACTGAAATTAAAATCAATTTCACAGAGTGATTCCCAAACAAGTCTCAGAGGCTGAATGAGACTGCTTAGGGTTTAGCAAAAATGTCTTTTAAAATTCTGAATTGTGGAATTATTTAAACTCACAAAAGTTTTATTCCAAATTCTCCTTTTAACACCTCTCTGAATTTGGCTGAATCACTATTTCACTAAATCTCTCCTAAACCGATTTTATGATTAATAAAAAATTTTTAAATTCAAACTGCAGCTTTAAAATTAATCAGGAATCATTCTATAGTGTCCTTTATGGAATAACAAATCTGTCCATTTTTTTGTTTTCATTAAATATTACAAAATTTTCTGGTACTTCCAAAATTTTTCAAATCACAATTTTAGAATTCTCCAGTAAAGAATAACAAATTTAGTCTCTATTTACCTATTTTCATCATTTAACTTTCATCTCTGCAACCTCTAATATGATCAGTATTAGAAACAGAAAAAGAGTCTTGACTTTTCTGAAGACTGTTTTTTGAAAAGTTTTCTTTTTTAGAGTCTTTTTACCCTGATTTATTAGACCACAGGAAAAAGCACAGGACAATCAAATTCTTGAAAGCATGGATTAACAGAAAGCACAGATAAAACAGCACAGATTTCTTAATTCTCTTACAAATTTTCCTAATTGTCTCTTTCTATCTGAAGCAAGAAACCCACCATTCCTAAACTTAGCTTTATTGTTCACAAAACACACCACACAAGACAAATAACAAGACTTGACATAACACTAAATCAGGCCTGAACTTCTAAGTTCTCTCTACCATTTTACCTGTCTGTTCTATTAAGTATATACTCCATTGCAGTCTTGTGCCTCAGCTGTTAAAGTCAGCCTAATTGTGTTAATGTTTTTAGAATCTTATCAATAAGAATATGTCATTTAGTAACATTGTCAAATTATTTTTGGTTTAATTTGCCAATTTCTTTGACCCATTTAAATACTTTTCTAATAAAGAACTTGAACATAGAGAGAAAAAAGGAGGGAGGAGAGGAGGGAGGGGAGAGAGAGAGAGAGAAACAAATACTCTTTCTTCCCCACAAATGTGGAAAGTACATGGCAATAAAAATCTTCTTCTCCAAAGTGAAGACGACCTTGAACTAGAAAAAAATCTTAGAAATTTTCATTAATAATTTCGATAGAATTAAATAAAAATTTGGTTTTTTGGTAAGCCTTTACTTACCTCAGTTAGGAAGAATTTGGGTTCAGAATTAAGGAAAGTCCAGCCTCCAATGGGACCCTGGAGAAAAACTCCCTTAGTGACTGGTGCATCAATGAAGAAACTGGGTATGGGATGGAAGTTAGGACACACAAACACACAAATACACACAACAAACAAATACCTACATACAGATGCATTGAAACATATCCTTTCACACGCACACATATAGTTTTATAAGCAAAAAACATCATTTCATGAAGTTTTTAATCAATATAAACTAGGAATCATGGTGAAGAGATAAAAGGGGGACTCAAGAACATGTTAAAAAAAATCTGATTGTTTTGGGAAATGCAGAGGTCCAGCAGCCAACGGCAAACTGGTTGAGAAACTTAACTGCAAAAGGAAATCACATGGAAATGATGGTAGAAAAACTGGACATTTCTCCTCATAGGTGAAGATTCCAATCTTTCATGTGTATATTTACATATATGAGGAATTACCACTTCCCTCACTCTATGCCTAAATATAGGTATAAATATATTCTCTTTCTACATTCATATGAATGAATATTCCATCAAAATATCTTACAGTTCATTACTCAGTATTTGGATATCCTTTGCATATTAATCAATATACACAGGGTCCCATATATTCTATCAATAGACACACACATATATATATATATAAACAATTATGTATTCATTATATAAATGTGTTTTGCTGTCTCTTGACACATATGATTATAAGAATATTCTCTCGAATATGTAGGCATATATGAGCACTCATATAATTTTTCTATATTGTTTACTAGTATTTCATTTGTGAGTCTACATCTATCTAATATTCCTTTATCTACTGTTATACTTACTCTGTCTATATAGCTATATATGATTGCTGATATCTTTTGTGTTCATATATAGCAGCCTTCATATATTCTCTAATAGAGAGAGAAAAAGGGAGTACTTTTAGTGACACAGAGTGAACAAAAATTCTTGGAAAAGAATAGAGAGAATGTAATTTATGTATACATGGAAAGAGGGAGAATACAAGTATTCATATCAAGGAATAGAGACTGAATAAGTGAGGACTCATAAGGTAAAAATAGAAATATGATTATTAATATTTGAGAAAAGTTAAAATATATGATTTATAAGTGAATTTTTAGATAAAGTGCATGAACATTAGTATTTGGTAATGAAGAGCAAGAACCTGAGAGTGTATCTGTAGATACATGTAGATCATGCCTAAATGTAAAAAGGTGGGTCAGTTTTCGGAAACCCCCCATAGTTGTGAATATAACACACTTGAAGGAATTGCAAATCAGCTTGTACTGCCGCAGATGATGCTTGTGAATTGGGAATGAAATAAATTGGAGACAAGAGGGAAGAGAAGAGAGGTCAGAGAATGCAACTGCCTCTCGGTCTCCTTAGATCGTTATCATCTTCTTATATAAAGGGATCTCTTCTGCTGGTCAGAATTAGATCCCCAGCAGCCACTAGCAGCTAGCTAACCTGTAACAAACATTAGTTTTTAGTAATGAAGAGCAAGAACTTGAGAATGTATCTGTAGCTAGCTAGCTAGCCAGATAGATAACAGGTAAATATAATATTTACCTATATCTATCTGGCTATATATATATATATATATATATATATATATATATATATAGAGAGAGAGAGAGAGAGAGAGAGAGAGATATATATATATATATACAAATATGTATATTCTGATAAGCTATCATATATGTTCTACATAAACATTAATTTGTATACCATAGGACAGAGAATCTAAATTCATATATATGATTATTTATAATATAGAGGAGACACTCAAATAAAAAATATTTTGTTTTATGTTTAGGATTATTAAAAGAAACTTTATTAATACAGAAGAAAATAAATAGAAAAAGGAAGAGACAAAGATAATGAAGATAAAGAGGAAATATTCCAGCAGTAATGTAGATAAAGCCTAGTTTTTTAAGAGGGAAAAAGTAAGGCAGTGTCCACAGACATCAAGGGGTCGTTGGGTATCATGACAGCCTTTAGGAAAGCTGGCTGACAGGCAGCAGTATACTAGCAGGGCCTTCTCAGCTGAGGGTTGAGAAGTATATGGTTTGTATAGGTAGGCAACAGTACCTGAAGAGGGAGAAGGAATATGAATCCCACACAACGCTTGGGAGAAGGGAAAAAAAGGAGAGTCAGGGGGAAGGGGATAATGAGGCAGAGAAGGACTTTGAAAAGGGAAAAATAAGCATGAGTAGCTATGATAGTTGAAAATTAAGGGGATAAATCTTATGGGGAGAGATAATAATACAGAGAAACAGGTGAGTGGAATATCTAGCAAGAAGCAGTGGAGAAGGGGTGAAATGACACTGGGAGGGGGTAAGGGAATAGTGAACAAGAGAAAGTTTAGGAGGAGGGGAAAAAGAGAATAATGGAATGTTCTAGGAAAGGATACTGTCTCCAGTGAGATTGGAGAGGTTGTTTACTTGAGACCAACAGAATTGGATGGAGGGGAAAGGCTGGAGAAGGCTGGGGGGGGGGGCAGAAAATGAGAACAAAGGGATGTGAGGGGGAAGGGATGCTGTTTCCAGGGAGACGGTTGAGTAGGACGTCTGCTGGGACCAACGGAGGGAGCGGCCGGATTGGCTGGAGGAAGACTGCAGTATTACCAAGGTGGCGCTGACTTCACCGACCAATAGTTCTCAGCCGGAGGCGGTCCACCTTGGCAGGCTCAGCTCCGATTGGCTGGTGCCTCCCTGAGGACGACGAGAGTTGGGAACAGATAAGTGAGACTTGAGGGGCCGGCACCCGCCCACCCCCACCCCCTCCCCCCAGGCTCGGGCTCCCGAGCGTGGAGCAAAGTGACCAGGAAACCTAAGGCCCAGACTCATGCCTGTATAGAGAGAATGTATACCTGCCTAGCTACCTACATACATCAATGAATAGAGAAAATATGAATATGGATAGACATGAATAAAAGTGTATATGTGAATGCTCACATATGTATGAAAAATACTAATAAACATTAGTATGAGAAGAAAGAATATGTAAATCATACAAATGAACGTATAGAAAGAACAAATGCCTTCCCTTAGTTAGGAATGAAGCGAAAAACCTGAGTGGACACACACACACATGTATATATGTATATATTCTTTGTCTTCATATAGATGAGGCTTTTTATATATTCCCTATATTTCATTTACATAAATATGAAGTGATATTCTATAGGAGGTACTGTAGTCATATGTGAGTATACAAAGATGAAGGTAGAGGGATTCTGTGAGGGAGGGAAGTTACTGCAGAGAAAAAGGTGAGTGGGATGTTGGGCAGCAGGAAGTGGGGGAAGGGAAATGAGCCAGAGATTTTGTCTGGGAGAAAAGAAACTAAGCCAGAGCGGGACTGGGGGGAGAAATGAGAGGAATGAGAAGGGGTGGGGATGGGGGGAGAAGAGCCTGAGAAAGTGTTTGAAAGAAGAAAAACTGAGCAGGAGAGGTAGTGGGGGAGGGAAAATGAGGCTGTGTGGGGGCGGGAAGAGGAAAGAAGAACAATGGCGTATGAGGAGGAAGGATGCTGTTTCCAGGGAGACGGGTGAATAGGCTGTCTGCTGGGGACCAACGGAGGGAGGGGGATTCGAGGAAGACTGAGATTACCAAGGTGCGGGATCTGGCCACTGACTCGGCGAGGGCGGCGCCCACCTTTGGCAGGCTCCAGTCTGATTGGCTGGTGCCTCTCTGAGGACCCCGAGAGTCGGGAACAGGTAAGTGAGAAGTGAGAGGCCCGCATCCGCCAACTCCTCCCTCCCCCCCACTCGGGCTCCTGAGCGTGGGAGCAAAGGGACCAGGAAACATAAGGCCCACACCCGACTGCTCCTGCCCGTGGTCCTGTTAGGCCTGTGTCCTTACACTCCGCAAGCTCAGGGTTCTTGTAAAATGGAGGGAGGGAGGCATCTATGATTCAAAAAGGCAGGTCCAGGGAGGGCCATGGGTAGTATTATTGCCAAGTTTAGGGTCAAATTAAAGGCAGAACTTAGCTGTCCCAAGGACAGCAATAGACTGGCAGGGCCTTCTTGTAATGCCAGAGAAACTGAGGCAGGAGAGAGATTAGAGAGTTTTCAATATTTTATTAATTGGAGAGTATAATTGACTGGACAGGACTCTCGTCTCAAATTATCCAGTCAGATAAAGATATCCTAGGACCACGGAATCCACGTTGGTCCCAGGGCTGGAGGAGACTGTCATACAGCCTCCAGCAATTAGTAGGAGAAAACCAGCTTCTTAAATACCCCCTAGAAACAAAGAAGGGTAAGAAGCCCGGGAAAATTTCTGTCAGGATGGGGGGAGGCCATAACTCCTAAAAGCCCAGAGACAGGATGTCTGAATACCCAGAGATAAAGATGTCAGTGAGGTATCTTGGAATATTTTAGAGGGGTATTGTAAATTCTTGAGAACAGGAAACAGTCAGGAGTTCTGCTCTGTTGTTTATCTTGCTAACAATTTATAACCTTAGGGTAAACGGTTCCCAATCTTAATGGACCAGAAGTGGGGGGGGTTAACAGTTTAGGGATTGAGAGAACAGTTAAGGAAACTGAGACAAAGGAAACTAGTTCAGGGAAACCAAGTCAGAACAGTTAAAGAGAACTGTGGCATAACATTCTCATCTGGGGGTTGAGGAGTATATAGTTTGTATGGCTTGGATGAGGGAGGTTGTGGCTAGAGGAGTAGAGTCTGAATGCCCTGGTGGGTCTGCATAGGATGGAGGGCTGCAAGAAACCTCAGAGCCCAAGTGGTCCAAGCTCCTTCTTTGGGAAAAAGAGTACCTGAGACCAAGAGAAGGGCAGGGACATGGCCAAGGTCACACAGCCAGCAAGAGGCAGTCCCAGGTCTGCAGCCCTGATATCTCTGGTCTGCCAGGCTAGCTGACATCCATCTTGGCCTCTCCTTACTCTTGACAGCCAAGCTTCATAGGCTGAAGGTCCCTGGGAAGGGGCTCCTCAGAAGCAGGTGGAAAAGTTCCCCATACAGCCAAAGGTTCTGGGAGTCTTCAGTTAGGACTGTAGGGTGAAATAAAAAGCAAACAGAGCCCCCACCCCACCCCCAGACCCAGCATTGGGTCATCCTGGGATGCACCTTTGTCAGAGTAAGCCTGACCAAATGTCATCTCTTCCCTGAATGGGTTTCTTCCATTTGAAAAACCTAGGGACAAATGTAGTTAATGGGAAACCAAAATCTCTGTGTCTGTATATGAATAGAGAAAATACAGGTACTCAGACATGAAAAAAAAGTTAATATGTGAGTACTTATCTTTATTGGAATAGAAATGATTAGTAATGTCTATGAAGAAATAGAATATATCATTCTTACAAATAAATTTATAAAAGAACAAATTGTTTCTTGTACACAGAAATGAAGAAAAAGAAAATGCCTCTATAGATATATATGGCTGGTTTCATATGTATGTAGATATATTCTCTATACATTCATTTACATAAGTATGAAGTTGTACTTTATAAAAGAAAATTCTTTAGTCGTACAGGAGTATACATAGATGAATATAGGGAATATCTACAAATGAAATCCATGATTTCTTTCCCATATATAGTATAATATAATGCTTTGTGTGTATGTATATACATAGAAATAGACTATTATAGGGAGAGTTATTCAGTACTCAAAGAGAAACAGAGAAAGAAAATAGAACATACAGAGGTGATGACTATACAGAAGAAATACTTGGTCCCTCATGAAGATAATGCCCAGTATTTTTGAGGAGGACAGAGGGTCATCTTCACAGAAAACAGGAAGTGGCTGGGCATCAGTCCTGGTCCCTGGAGTCCTTTCCCTCAAAGCCCACTGGTAGCTTGAGCCACCTGTAGCAGCCATAGGGGAGGAGAAATGAGCAGGAGGGGGTGACTCTAGGGTGACCAATGATGTCATATCTGGTGAGGGCCAGTGAAGGGGGGTGTTGGCAATTGGAGGACTCCTGCCTTTCTAAAGTGAGAGATGTCCTCACTGAACACCATCGTTGGGGGGGAGGGATAGAGAAAGAGGGGGGAAGAAGGAGGACCATGCCCTGGCTCAGTAGGAATTTATTTACAGAAAGAAAAAGTGAATGCTCCACCCCAGGAATGAAGTGAAAAAATGTGAATACCCAGGCATACAAACATACAGACACATTTGTATTCATATTCACAAATATTCTCTCTTCATATATATGAATTGTAATATATTCCCTATTGTTTGATATAATTATGAATTTAAGATTTACTAGAAAGAGACTGCAGTGATATAGATGAATACAGACAAATGTATAAATGAGTTTTTCCCCTTATATAAATTTAACATATGTGTGGATATATGTATGTATGTATATATGTATAATACTTAATAAGAGAGTCACCCTGTACTCACAAAAAGGAATTGAAAGAGAATGGGGGAGACCCCCCTTCTTTAAATATACAGAGGAAATATTTGAACCATCATGGATGAGAATACACAAAGCCCCAGGGTTTGGGGGAGGGGCACAGGGCCCCCTGTACACACAACAGGGGGTCGCAGGGCATCAGTCCCGGTCCCTCGGGTTCTCTCCCCCACCCTGATCCAGCCCTGACAACAGGTAAGAACCTCGGCTCGAGCCATCTGTAGGGAAAATGAGCCCAAGAAGTTATTTGAGGAGGGGGCAGGGAGCAGAAGAGGCTGTTTGGAGGAGGGGAAGCTGACGCTAAGGAGACAGATGATGCGATATCTGGTGAGGGGCAGTGGAGGGAGGGGGGCGTCGGTGATTGGACGACTCTTGCCTTAAGAAGGTGGGCGCTGACGTCACCTAGCGCAGCGTTCAGTGTGGAAGGGAGCATCTTGCACAGACTCAGCTCCGCTTGCCCGGTAGCTCCATGAGGACCCCCAGCGGTGAGAGTGGTTGTCTGAGATGGCGGGGAAGCATCCCACAGGCCCCGTGAGGCTCAAGCTCCTAAGCATAGGAGACAGATAGTCAAGAACCATAAGCCCCAGCCCCCAGGACTCTTGCCTATTGTAGGGAAACAGTCCCCGAATGGTCCATAAGAGACTTTGTCCTTCTGCCCTCCTGGGCTCTGAGGTGGGACGATCTCTGTGAAATGAAGAGAGGGGGTGACAACTCCAATTCAGGAGGCAGGTTCAGGAAGAATCATGGGGTTTTATTTTAATCTTTAAGGTTAGAATAAGCACCAAAGGGCTGCCACAAGGGAAAGCATTAGACTAGCAGGGGTTTCTTAGGTCAGATTTGGGAACTAGTTTACTTCCATTGTTGGAGGGGGGCAGTTCTGGCTTTGAGGATAGAATCTGTGGGCTTGTAGGTTGGGATAGGATGCAGGACTACCAGAGACCTCAGAGCCCATCTGGTCCAAGCTCCTCATTTGAGAAAAAGAGAAACTGAGGAGAGCAATGACATGGCCAAGACCATAACAGCTAATATGGGACAGACCCAGACTTTGCTCTCTCTTGCCTGTCAGTCCTAACTGGCTTCCATCTTGGCCTCTTACTCCTCCCACAGCAAAGTTTTATAGCCTGAAGTTCCCTGGGAAGGCTCTCTCCAGAAGTAGGTGGGCAGGATCCCCATAGAACTAAGGCTTCTGGGCATTTGCAGTTATGACCTTGTAGTTAATTAAAAAATAACCCGAGACTTCCATTGCCCAGGTTTGGATCAGCCTGGGATTATACACTTACCAGAATGAGCCTTAGCAAATACCATACCTTTCCTTAATGGGTTTCTTCCATTTATGAAATAAGGAGATGACCCCTAGCTACTTCACTCAAAGACTTACCTGGAGTTTAGAAGTTACCACTTCCAGGTAAGCCTAGACAAGGTTCCTGTTTTCTGCCCTTAGACAATTCAGTCTAGTAAATTAAAAAATATATCTTAGACATACCATTGGGGTAGTGGTGGCAAAGCCATGACCAAAGGAAGCAAGCCCTGGAAAGACAAGGATCAAGCAAGACTGCTTGGTAGAGGTGGATTGGGTGGCATTTGGGCTTTTAGTGATAGGAAAGAAGGTGTAGATTATTAACACCTCTGAAGTAGGAATATTCAGCAATGCAAAGAGTTCTGCTTGATCTACATAGAGGTGCTCTGGGAATCAGGGTAGGAAAGGAAGACCAAATAATCCCTTGACCAGAGCTCAGCTGCCATATCCTTTTCCACCCTGGGAACTCAGTGAAGTTCTGCCCACCAGGGAAAGAGGACTTCTCCCTCAACCCGCACAGATCAGCCTCATGGGCATCTCTCCCTCAGATTGTCTCCTGATGCCAACATCCTGAAGAGGCCAGAAGCACAAACCAAATCCAGTTTATCAAAATGAAGCCAGAATTATAGGAGAGGTACTTCGGCAGGAGGGCTATAAACACTTCCTTAGTCAGCCTAAGATGAATGGGGCCAATACTTTAGCTAATGAAAATATAAAGCAATACACAAAAAAGAAACATGTGGTCTGCATGAAAGACCCTCCAATATGTGTTAGCAGTGATGTAACAGGAGCTTTTATGGAAGTTAGGACACACACACACAAGCACACAGAAACACACAAGCTCACACACAGACACACAAACCCACTGGCAAAATAACAAATAACACGTGAGATGTGAACAAATAACATGTGGGATGTAAGTTAGGATACACAGACTCAGACACACAGAAACACAGGCTTCCACATTTACATACACATATTAATGCACCAGTGTTGGAACACAAACAAAATGGAATTTTGGAGAAACATACACTTTCACACTCACGCATTTGTGAAACATTGATACAATCATTTGATAAAGAATTTTAATATGTATCAATTAGCAATCACTGTGAAGACACAAATGAGGGTCTTAAAAGTGCTTTCAAAAATATCTGATTGACTTAGGAAGTAGAGAGGACAAACCGCCAAAGGCAATACAGGCTGAGAAGCTTCATTCTGAAAGAAAATCTTATGGAAAAAAGATGATGGAAGATTTACACACATCCTCTCATAGATGAGGATTCCATTAATATTGAAATAGACAAGTCAAATCCTATTCTCTCTATAGATCCATACATCTGAGTATTATTATACTTTTTATGGATTGAATGAATTAATACTCTATTCCCTTTTATTCATATTTCAAACTTCAAATATCCTTTCTAGAAAGGAATCCATCTACATGTGTACCCTTGTATATTCTCTTTAATATTCCTTCTATATGTTCATATACATAAGCACTCCTATAATCTTTCTAAATTCTTGTACTAGGACTTCAATCATGAGTATGCCCTCATTCTGAAATACCCGGGTGAGAGACAGCCAAACTGGAGTAAATGTTAGAGCTGGCCAGTGACTGAGCCCCCCAGAACCAAACTAGGGGAGTCAACACGGGGCAGTTTCAGGGACACATATTTAAAGGGGAAAAAAACCACAAAAAATTCTCTGAAACATTTATCACACTAAAAATTCCATTCCCAGACAGGTGGCAAGGGTTAACAAGGAGACAATATTTCTTTAAGTTTTATGCTTGTGAAGTAATCAAGGTCTTTGGTTTGGATAAGGTTTAAGGCGGCACATCTGGGGGTCACATGTTTCCGCAATTGGAAACAGAAAATACCACCTATGTTAGGAAGGGAACAGCTGGTAACATAGTTCTGACTACAGACAGAGTTCAAAGATAATATTCTCACGGTCTCAGGAATATATGACAGGTCAGGGACAGCGTCCATTTCAATTCCATATTCCTCTCTGTACATAACTATCTTTCTTCTCTGTCTGGAGGACTCTGAGTGCTCAGAGACAAGAGTCTTCATATATTCTCTCACAGGGAGAGAAGCATGCAATATTTTATAGAGAAGATAGGAGAAGTCTTACAGGAGAATAGAGAGATAAATATGTATATGCATATATATTTGAAAATAGAGAGAATATGACCACTCCTCCAGATGAATAGAGTGAATATGTGAATACACAATTAGTTAGAAACAGAATGATTACAGATGTTTAATTGAGAACATTTATAAATGATATAAATTTGCAGAAAGAATAAATGTGTTTAAAGCCAGCAATGGAGAGAATGTTAACTTCCACGTACCCCTTCACACACTTATTGTGTGTGTGTATGCATATATACAGTCTCTCTATATTTTGATGTAATTATGAATTTAGGATTTATTGGAAAGAGACTGTAGTGATATAGATGAATGTAGACAAATATATAAATGAAATAAGTTCTTTCCTTTATATAGTATTATTAAACTTGGATATATACGTTAGTGTTAATACATGTATGTATGGGTGTTTGTGTGTATGTACGTACACATACAAGCCACACAATAGAGGCATTAAGTACTGAGGAAGAGGAATAGAAACAGAATGAAAAAGTAATACCTTACATGAATACAGAGGAAATAATTGAGCCCCCATGGGTAAGAATGCATAAAGTCCAGGGGTTTTGAGGAGGGGGACAAAGAGCCATCTGCACACACAGCGGAAGGTCGAATCCTTCCTGGCCCCTGGGGTCCTCTCCCTCCCCTCCCCCGGTTCGCACCATGGCAACAGGAAATCCAGCTGGCAGCTCAAGCCACCTGTAGTGGCCAGAAAGGGAGGGGGAAGAGAAGTGGGCAAGAAGGTCTTTGAGAAAAGGGAAAGTGAGGAGGAGAGGGTGTTTGGGGGAAGGGAGGCTGACTCCAGGGATGTCATATCTGGTGAGGGCCAGCAGTGGGAGGGGACGTTGGTGATTGGATGATTGCTGGTTTAAGAAGGTGGGCGTTGACGTCACCGAGCATCAGCACTCAGCCAAGAGGTGAGAGTGACTATTGAGATGCCAGGGAAGCATCCAAAGTCCCCCTAAGGCTCCTGAGCAGGTGAAACAAGTGGTCAGGAAGCATAAGCCCCAGACCCCAGGACTCATTTCTGTAATAAGAAAACAGGGTCACACTGGTCCCTGGGAGAGCTTGTCCTTCCACCTTCCTGGGCTCTGTGACATGATATCACAGTTTCTGTGATATGGGGGGGAGGGGTAGGAACTCCAATTCAGGAGGCAAGTCCGGAAGAATGATATATTTTATTTATTTTTAAAGTTAGAATAAGCACGGAAGGTGCTGACTAGGGATTGTCACAAGGGAAAGCATTAGACTAGCAGGGATTTCTCAGCCCAGAGTTGGGGACTAGTTTACTACCATTTGGGGGGGAGGGGTATTTATGGCTATGTCTCTGGGTATGTGTCTTATGGTGGTGTCTCTGGACTTGTAGGTTGGGGATTGTTGAGTGGGTACAAGAGACCTTAAAATCCATCTGGTCCAAGCTCCCTATTTGAGAAAAAAGGTATCTGAGTTCAAGAGAGGGCAGGGACATGGACAAAAATCACACAGCCAGAAAGCGTTGCAGACCCAGGCCTGGGGCCCTGGTCTCCCTTATCTGCCAGGTTAGCTAGCTTCCACCTGATTCTCCCCCTCCTCCCACAGCCAAGCTTCACGGCTGAAGATCCCTGGGAAGGCACTCCTCAGAGACAGATAGGCAAGTTCCGCATAGAGCCAGGAGCTCTGGGAGGCTTTAGTTATGATTGTGGGGTAAAGTTAAAAATTAACCCAAGACTTCCATCCCCAAGCTTTGGGCTAGCCTGGGATACACACTTTCCAGAGTGAGCCTTAGTCAATCCTATGCCTTTCCTAAATAAGTTCCTTCCATTTATGAAACAAGGGGATGACTCCTACTTGCTTCACTCAGAGTCCTACTTAAACAGTTTCCTGCATTTTAGAGGTAATAACCTAAACAAGGTTCCTGTTTTATGCCCTCAAAGAATTCACAGTCCAGTGACATTGGACATGCCCAATGGGGTAGTGGTGGCAAAGTCTTGACCAAAGGAGACAAGCTCTGGAGAGGCAGAGGTCAAGCACTTCTTAGTGGAGATGTGCTGGGTGAATGTTGGACTTTCAGGGATGGGAAGGAAGATGCAGATAATGAACACACCTGAGGTGAAAATTTCAGCTGTGCAAAGGGACCTTCGTGGGCTGGAAATTGAGGAATCTGGGTTGGAAAGGAAGAACAAATAATCTCTTGACCAGAGCTCAGCTGCCTTTTCTTTCCCAGCTTGAGCCGGTCAGGTCTTAGCAAATCTCAAGTCTTTCCTGAATGGGTTTCTTCCATTTGTAAAATAAGGGGATGACTCTTATCTGCTTCACTTAGATCTACTTGAACATTTTCCTGCACCTTAGAGGTGATAGTTTAGGCAATGCTCTGCTGTCAAAGAATTCCCATTCTAATGAAGGAAAAGGTGTGCCTTCAGAGAACCAGGGACAAGAACAGCTTGGTGGAAGTGGACTTGTTGAAAGTTGGGCTTTCAGTGATGGGATGGAGGGTGCAGATTATCTACAGAACAGAGGTGGGAATTTTCAGCTGTGCAAAGGGAAATATTTGGGCTGCAGAAGGGGACTCTAAGAATCAGGGTGGGAAAGGAAGTCTTGACTAGAGCTCATAGACTCTTTGTGCTCCTTTGGGAGGTCAGTGGGGTTCTTTCCAACCAGAAAACAGGGCTTCTCCTGCAACCTGCATAGTTCAGCCTTATGGAAATCTCTCTCTCAGATTGTCTCCTGCTACAAATAGTCTGAAGAGGCCAGAATCAGGTGCCAAATTCAATTCTTTGTCAAAAAATAAAACAAAACACAATACTACCATACTTAAATCTGATCTATTCCAACATGTTAGCAATTATTCAGTAGAGTGCTAAGATGGAAGTCAGGATGTAATGCCAAAGAAACTGAGCAAGATAGAGATTAGAGACCAATTCAATAATTTATTAAATGGAGAGAAATACTGGGACCAAGACATCCATGTTGATCCCAGGGCTACACGAGACTGTCATCTCAAAGAGTCTAGCCCTGAGTCTCTGGGCAGGTATTCTTTTATGGAATAACAACAATGGAGGGACCTAGGTGGGGATAACCTCATAGAAGGAGGTTACTGATATTCTAATGACATTAAAGAATGTCTTTAAAACCTTTATCTCAACCATTAAGAGGGGACGGTCATAACCTTAAGGCAGAATTGCGAAATAGGACAATTGGTCACCCCATTAAAAGGGAACATTGGCATTACATTCCCCCCTTTTTCTCTTGGAACTATTCAAATCTTTGAATTACCTTCCTCTAGAAGGCCTTAGCACTATAATTTGAACAACCCTATGTGAAGTAAATAAAAATCAAAATAAAGCTAGACCAAGGACAAGTCTTTCCCTGATAACCCCAGAATTAATCAGCAATACACAAAGTTCCTTATATCAATTATTTCTGACAATCAACTGTCAGATCCTCTGCAGTTGGGGAGCATATGGACAGCTGTGGTCATTTGTGCATGAGTCGGGCTCTGCATATGGAGAGCAGCAAGCTCAAGGCAGTTGTGTTGCCCATTCAGAGGGGCAGCGCTCCAGGGGAGGAGGGTGAAGCTTGGAGTAGCCCCACCTGTCCCGCCCAGAGGAACAAACAGGGCTGCTACTAGAATGCAGATTATGCACAGTTAGACCAAGGCAGGCAACCCCAAACGTTTTAGAGGCCTCGATATCAACAAGGTCCTTTTAAGTACGCTGAACCAGTAATTAAGGATCTGGGGTAACAGGAGTGGAGAAACAGCTCAGAGAGACTGCCAGTTCCAAGACAGGTATCCAATTTCTGGTTGTTTCTAAAAAATAATCCCAAAAACTGAGTCTGCCAGGGCAATTCCAACAGAATAAGGGATTTCCAAGTTAAAGCAAGGAGTAAAGGACTTCCAATTAAATCTGAACTAGCAAGATACCAGTTTTCCCAATTTCCTATTTCTTCTCCTCCCTTTTTTTTTCTTTTGGAAAGGAATTATCAAATGACTCTCCCACATATAAATCATACACATATGCATATATATAACAGATCAAATATAACAGCAGTAGTTACACAAGTTTAACAATTTCCACCCCAAACACAGCACAGTAATACAGTGAAAATTCTAACAAGTCGACCACTTTCCCACTCCCCCCCCATCAGTCCAAATTACATCAGGAAAAGTGGGCAATGGCTGTCATTTGCTTCTTCAAACTGAACAGGGATGATGCTCAGTCCGCAAGGGGGATGGGTCTGTAGTGGCGAGCTGACAAACAAAGGTTTGATCTAGGTCCCAGAAGCAAGTCAATATATCTGCAATTTGACCAAATCTAGAAATAAAAACAAATCTAACAAAGAAAAGTTAGAACAGTCTGAGATAGAAAGACTGGTCCACAAGGACTGCTACAAGATGTGGCCTCTCATTAGTTAAAAACCTTAAAAAAAACTTGAATATCCAGACACAATATCTAGTAACCAATAGATGACCAGACCAAATACTTATTTGCTCAAGTATTTAGGATATAATGATTACCGATGACCAGATTGGAAGGGTAAGGAGCAAAGTCCAACTAAATTTCACTCCAGGCTAACTAAATGGCTCCTATAGCTGAAGTAGCAGCAGTGGGGGGGGGGCGAGTTTAAATCTTTACAAAAGATCCCTACCCCACCCAACATTTAAAGTAGCAGAAATCAGTGGGTGGGAATCCCATAAAACCTACATGTCCAGCAGAGCTGGATTTAAAGCATATAATCCATTTCTATCTCATTTCAAATAATAAAACAACATAGTTTCTTTCTCTCCTTCTGGCCCCATGTGGCCATTATTCCCAATGGACTTCTCCTAAGCCCAGCTTGGCCAGGGATGAAGCTTTCAGAAAAGTCCTTGTTACATACTTTAGGTAAAATTAGAGGCACATGACCTCTTTCAGGCAAGTTAACAGAACTTCTTTAACAAGCTATTGTTCCTTTAAGATCTTATACTTAAGGATAACCAATTCATTTCCCAAATTTAGAATCATCTTTAAATTCCTAATCAAATGTTTTCACCAGCTGGAGTTCAGTATTGAAATAACCAATTCCCAAATTTGATCATTGTTCTTAAATTTAACAGAGCTCTTAAGTTACCGAAACAGACAAATTACAAACAATTTCACAAAAATCACATAGAACACAGAGCACAACTAGACTGTCTAATAACATACAAGACATACAGAACACTGATCACACTTAGACTGCACAATTACAACATTCAGTAGGACACTAACATTAAAGCCAAACCAAATGGCGTTTTTTAACCCCTCCCCCCAGTCTTTGTAGATAGCCCCCTGAGCATGCAAAAGCAGCAGGGGCCGGCATTACTCTAACTAACACAGGATGACCCAAACAGGGAAACTGAGTCCCATTTTCAAATGTATATACTTCCCACTTGATGGAAGAAGTGGGAGGACCTCTCTTAGAAATGCATTGAGATGCAAAGGACAGGCCTTTGTCTCTGGAAAAGAGTTGGACAGAAAGAGTTTCCTCAAGCAAAGCATCTGCTCCAGGAAAAGAGTTGGACCCCTGCGTCCAGTAGGCCATTCATCAACCAAACAAATGGCACCCCCCAAAAGGGCACCCCAAGTGACAACCGCATCCGGGTTATTCACTAATCAACCAAACCAAACAAACAAAACAAGTCTTTTAAGACATAACCAGATGGTACCCCAAAAGGTACCCAGACAAACTTACTCTCCTGTGGCCAAAATGGGGTTGTCTACCATCAGGCTATTGTGGCTGAAAACTGCTCTCTTTCTTGGAGGCTCTGGAAAAAAATCCAGGAGGGCCCAACCTCTCCAGGCCAAGAATTCAGATTCGAAGCCACCCCGCCCAAGGCAGAGACCTGAAAGTCTCATCTCTAATCCTGCTTATTTTCTAATTATCTCGCTGGGGGGCCTCCAAATGTAATGCCAAAGAAACTGAGCAAGACAGAGATTAGAGACCAATGCAATAATTTATTAAATGGAGAGAAATACTGGGACCAAGGCATCCATGTTGATCCCAGGACTAGAGGAGACTATCATCTCAAAGAGTCTAGCCCAGAGTATTGGGACAGCAAGCCTTTTATGGAATAACAACAATGGAGGGACCTAGGTGGGGATAACCTCATAGAAGGAAGTTACTGATATTCTAATGACATTAAGAAATGTCTATAAAACCTTTATCTCAACCATTAAGAGGGGATATAACCTTAAGGGGTCATAACCTTAAGGCAGAATTACAAAATAGGACAATTGGTCACCCCATTAAAAGGGAATTTTGGCATTACATTGATACATACACATAGAGAGAAACATAGAAACACCCTAGCTCTCATACTTACACACTGATCAAACAGGGATAGGAAGGAAGGTAGAACCCACCCATTCACACACACATGGAGACACTGAAACCCAAAGTATCCCACACTTAAGCCCATTCAAACACATACACTAATGCATACCAGTTATAATATTTTCATAAAAAACATTTAATCAATATCAACTAGTAATCATGGTGAGGGAACACAAAAGGTTCTCCAGAGTGTCTCCAGAAATATCTGCTTAACTTTAGAAGTAGAAAAGTTGGACAGGCAAAGACAAAACTGAGCATCTTAATTCCTAGGAAACTTATGGAAGAAGATGGTAGAATATTAGGACATATCAACTCAGAGATGAGCATTCATCTTTCACTGTGTATTTTGACATCTGTGCATACTCTATATTCATTTATCTGAATATTAATATGATCCTTTTGATATTCAAATATATGAATTATCTTCCATATTTTCATATTTTAGAAATCATTTATCTGCTCTATAAATGAATCGATATATATGAATGCCCATATACATTGTAGAGAATCAAATACATATATATGAATAATCATGTATTCAGTGTATCTAAATATACCATATTGTTTCTTGTGACTTACATATATGGTTATTAATATATGTGTGTTTGTGTGTTTGTGCTCCTATGTAGGAATACTGATATAATGTCCTCTACTAGTACTTCATTCATATGTTTTCATTCACTCCACATTTCTATTCATTTGATTATCTTTATTATCTGTCTATAATCCTCCCAGATACGAATAGAAAATGAATATATTCATATTCATATTGTAGGAATAGACAAAATGATTACTAATACTTATGAAACAATAGAATTTAATATTAACATTAAATATTAATTTGTTTCTAGACAGAACATATTAAGATTCATATTTTAAAATGAAGGGAAAGAATGTGAGTATATTAATATACATATACCCACACCTGTGAACTTATACTATCTTCAAATATATATATATATATATATATATATATATATATATATACACCTTCTCATAAAGTTTCTACATATTAATTTACATAAATATCAAACTGTACTGATATCTACGAATATACTTGGATGAATATAGGATGAATAATAATAGCAATAAATGAAATATGCCAGTTCTTTTCTTCCTATGGGAGGAAAACTTAATTTACTCTCTTAATTTACTCCAATAACAAGTTCACGTTGTAAAAAACAGCTCAAATCCTATAGTTCTGATTTTAACAATAGAGTTATAAGGGGAATATCAAATTAGAAGCCCATAGTTGAAATGAAACTTTAGAGAATTTAAATTTATAACTACCCCATCCTCTTTCCATCTTAGAATTAAACTCTGTACCTCACATAAACACTGTAAGCAACAAACTAAAATTAAACTAATATATGTAAGAAATTCAAATATAAACTAAATAATAAATGCAATAGAAGGCAGAACTCTTAAAGTCTTCCAGTTATACATATATTTGAATAATCTTATTGCTTTCTCAAAATTTTACTTACTTTTTTTACTTTCCAATTCTTACAAATTATATTAGAATACCAAATTTAAATACCACTTCTTTTAAATTAATCTCAATTCAATTGAATTAATCAATCCCACTTAGGAGAAATAGGGAGAAAGAGTTCATCCTCACATAAAAACTGAAGTTACAGAACATTTTTGGAAGAAGATGAACTTTCAGGATTCACACAAACACATAGATTTTACTTAACAGGATCTCTAGTGCCTTCAGTAACATCTCCTTGACTTTGGAATTGGAGAGATCTGGCAGACAAAGGCTAAACAGGCTGAGAACGTTACCTACTTAGGAAAATCTCACGGAAGAAAGTGGTTGAATATTTGGACATATCTTTTCATGGATGAAGGTTCCTATCTTCCACGTATATTTTGACACGTATGAACATTCACCTCTTCTCTCATTATATCCATACATTTGAGTATAGGTAGGTATTTTATGTATTCTTTATATATTTATGTATCTGCATGAATAAAGATTTCCTCCATAATCCCTTTCTTTGGCATTTCAGTACTCATATATTGTCTTTATAAATGAATATAATATGTAGATCCCCTCATATACTCTAGATAGTTACATACATATTTTCATGAAGTATGTGGTTTATATACACACACACACATATATATATATACACTATGTGGCACATATATATGATTATTTATATATTCTCACTAAATATTGGCACTAATATATTTTTTATATATAGCCTGTCTAAATTCAAGTACTTCATCTGAGTACCCCATTGACTTCCTATTCTTCAGATACCCTTATCCTAATATACTCTGTTTGCTCATACACAGGAATCTATATTTAGTCTTTCACAGGGAGAGAAGCAGTGGAATACTCAAGAATATAGTGTACATATAGGAGTACTGCCTGTATAGAGTATGTATACGTACCTACATATATATATCAATGAATAGAGAAAATGTGGGTACTGAATGTACCTACATACATACATCAATGAATAGAGAAGATTTAGGTACTGATAGATATGAATAAAAAGTTAATAGATGAACACTCTACATATGTATGAAAAGTACTTATGTTTTTGAGAAGATAGAATGTATGTCATACACATGAATGTATATAAAGAAAAAGTGACTTCCCTTACAAATGAAGAGGAAAAACTTGAGTTGATACATACATATATGTATATATTCTTTGTCCTCATATAGATGAGTTATCTTCTATATGCTCATTTACATAAGTAAGAAATTATAATCTATAGGAGATACTGTAGACATGTATGAGCATGCATAGATGAATGTAGATAATATAATAAGTAAACTTTGTTAGATCTTTTCCATATAAAGAATAACATAAGGATATATGTAGGTAATTATGTACTCATGGAGAAAATGAAAGACACGGGAGCTCCCAAAATAATAACGGGATATCCCGCTGGCAACTAGAGCCATTTGTCACTGCTGTGCGGGAGGGAAAATTAGCAAGAGAAGGTGTCTGGGAGAAGGAAAAAAGAACCTAGGAATGGGGGCGGGGGTCGGAAGGGGAAAAGGAGCTGGAAAGGTCCTGGGAGGGAGGGAGGCTTCTGCAGAGAAAAAGATATGTGGGAAGTCGAGGGGGAAAGTAGTTGATGAAATGGGGGGAAGGAAATGAGTTGGAGATTTTGTCTGGGAGAAAACAAAATAAACAATAGAGGGAATGGGGGGAATGAGCAGAAGAGGAGTGGGAGGGAGGAAAGAGCCGGACAAAGTGTTTGAAAGAAGAGAAAACGATCAGGAGAGTTAGTGGGGGAGGGAAAATGCGGCTGAGAAGCTGTTTGAGGGAAGAAATAAAGAGCCTGTGAGGGTGTGGGGGAGGGAAGGGGAAAATGAGAACAAAGGGATGTGAGGGAAGGATTCTGTTTCCAGGGAGACGGGTGAATAGGCTGTCTGCTGGGGACCAACGGAGGGAGCGGCGGGATTGGCTGGAGGAAGACTGCAGTATTACCAAGGTGGCGCTGACGTCTCCGGCCACTGACGCTCGGCCGAGGGCGGCCCACCTTGGCAGGCTCAGCTCCGATTGGCTGGTGCCTCCCTGAGGACGCCGAGAGTAGGGAACAGGTAAGTGAGAAGTGAGAGCCCCGCACCCGCCCAACTCCCCCCCCCCCCCAGGCTCGGGCTCCTGAGCGTGGGAGCAAAGTGACCAGGAAACCTAAGGCCCAGACTCATGCCTGTATAGAGAGAATGTATACCTGCCTAGCTACCTACATACATCAATGAATAGAGAAAATATGAGTATGGATAGAAATGAATAAAAAGGGAATATGTGAATGCTCACATATGGATGAAAAGATGTTTATGAAATAATGTTTATGAGAAGAAAGAATATGTAAATCATACAAATGAATGTATAGAAAGAACAAAAGCCTTCCCTTACTTAGGAATGAAGCGAAAAACCTCAGTGGACACACACACACACACACATATATGTATATATTCTTCGTCTTCATATAGATGAGGTTTTTTATATATTCCCTATATTTCATTTACATAAATATGAAGTGATATTCTATAGGAGGCACTGTAGTCATATGTGAGTATACATAGATGAAGGTAGAGAACATAAATTATATTAGATCACTCCATATATAGGATAAGCCTATATGTAGATTACACACACACACACACACACACACACACACACACATATACATATATAGGATTATAAGAAGAGACATTCGGTTCTCATAGAAAATGGAAGACTCAGAAGCTTCTGAAATGATGTCACTTGTAGCATTGGTGGGGGAGGATAAATGAGGCCGAGAAGTTGTTTGGGGAAGGGGAAATGAGTAGGAGAAGGTCTTTGGGAGAAGAAAAAATAAAGACTTCGATAGGGGTTAAGGGTGGAAGGGGAAAATGAATTGAAGAGGTAGTGGGGGAGGGAAAATGAGGCTGAGAAGAGGTTGGAAGGAGGAAGAAAGGAGCTTGAGAGGGTGTGGGGGCGGAAAGGGGAAAATGAGAACAATGGGATGTGAGGGGAAGGGATGTTGTTTCCAAGGAGACCGGTTGTTTCCAAGGAGACAAGGCTGTCTGCTGGGGACCAACGGAGGGAGCGGCGGGATTGGCTGGTGGAAGACTGCAGTATTACCAAGGTGGCGCTGACGTCTCCGACCACTGACGCTCGGCCGAGGGCGGCCCACCTTGGCAGGCTCAGCTCCGATTGGCTGGTGCCTCCCTGAGGACGCCGGGAGTAGGAAACAGGTAAGTGAGGAGTGAGAGGCCGGCACCCGCCCAACTCCCCCCCCACACTCGGGCTCCTGAGCGTGGGAGCAAAGGGACCAGGAAACCTAAGGCCCAGACTCATGCCTGTATAGAGAGAATGTATACCTGCTTAGCTACCTACATACATCAATGAACAGAGAAAATATGGGTATGGATAGATATTGTAATGCCGGAGAAACTGAGGCAGGAGAGAGATTAGAGAGTTTTTAATAGTTTACTAATTGGAGAGTATAATTGACTGGACGGGACTCTCATCTCAAATTATCCAGTCAGATAGAGATAAGATATACTGGGACCAAGGAATCCATGTTGGTCCCAGGGCTGTCATCTCAAAGAATGAAGCAGCACCGAATAAGAGCGGCCTCTTCCTTTAAATAACCCTAGAGACAAAGACCTCCCCAAAAAAAAGCTTCTGTCAGGTTGGGGGGAGACCATAACTCCTAAAAGCCCAGAGACAGGATGTCTGAATACCCAGAGATAAAGATGTCAGTGAGGTATCTTGGAATATTTTAGAGGGGTATTGTAAATTCTTGAGGGCAGGGGAGGGTCAGGAGTTCTGCTCTCTTGTTTATCTTGCTAGCAATGTATAACCTTAGAGTAAACGGTCCCCAGTCTTAATGGACTAGAGTCGGTTTTTACAACTAAGGGGATTTAACAGAACAGCTAAGGAAACTGAGACAAAGGAAACTAGTTCAGGGTAAACCAAGTCAGAACAGTTAAAGAGAACTGTGGCATAACAATATGAATAAAAGTGTATATGTGAATACTCACATGTGTATGAAAAATACTAATAAACAGTATGAGAATAAAGAATATGTAAATCATACACATGAACGTATAGAAAGAACAAATGCCTTCCCTTACTTAGGAATGAAGCGAAAAACCTCAGTGGACACACACACACACACACACACACACACACATATGTATATATTCTTTGTCTTCATATAGCTGAGGTTTTTTATATATTCCCTATATTCCATTTACATAAATATGAAGTGATATTCTATAGGAGGTACTGTAGTCATATGTGAGTATACACAGATGAAGGTAGAGAACATAAATTATATTAGATCACTCCATATATAGGATAAGCCTATATGTAGATTACACACACACACACATATACATATATATATATTAGGATTATAAGAAGAGACATTCTGTTCTCATAGAAAATGGAAGACTCAGAAGCTTCTGAAATGATGTCACTTGTAGTATTGGTGGAGGAAGATAAATGAGGCCGAGAAGTTGTTTGGGGAAGGGGAAATGAGTAGGAGAAGGTCTTTGGGAGAAAAAAAAATAAAGAAAGGGGTAGGGGTTAAGGGCAGAAGGGGAAAATGAACTGGAGAGGTAGTGGGGGAGGGAAAATGAGGCTGAGAAGAGGTTGGAAGCAGGAAGAAAGGAGATTGAGAGGGTGTGGGGGTGGAAAGGGGAAAATGAGAACAATGGGATGTGAGGGGAAGGGATGTTGTTTCCAAGGAGACCGGTTGTTTCCAAGGAGACAAGGCTGTCTGCTGGGGACCAACGGAGGGAGCGGCGGGATTGGCTGGAGGAAGACTGCAGTATTACCAAGGTGGCGCTGACGTCTCCGGCCACTGACGCTCGGCCGAGGGCGGCCCACCTTGGCAGGCTCAGCTCCGATTGGCTGGTGCCTCCCTGAGGACGCCGAGAGTAGGGAACAGGTAAGTGAGGAGTGAGAGGCCGGCACCCGCCCAACTCCCCCACACACACACTTGGGCTCCTGAGCGTGGGAGCAAAGTGACCAGGAAACATAAGGCCCAGACTCATGCCTGTATAGAGAGAATGTATACCTGCCTAGCTACCTACATACATCAATGAATAGAGAAAATATGAGTATGGATAGAAATGAATAAAAGTGTATATGTGAATACTCACATATGTATGAAAAATACTAATAAACAGTATGAGAAGAAAGACTATGTAAATCATACACATGATGTATAGAAAGAACAAATGCCTTCCCTTACTCAGGAATGAAGCGAAAAACCTCAGTGGACACACACACACACACATATACACACACACACACACATATATGTATATATTATTTGTCTTCATATAGATGAGGTTTTTTATATATTCCCTATATTCCATTTACATAAATATGAAGTGATATTCTATAGGAGGCACTGTAGTCATATGTGAGTATACATAGATGAAGGTAGAGAACATAAATTATATTAGATCATTCCATATATAGGATAAGCCTATATGTAGATTACACACACACATATACATATATATATATTAGAATTATAAGAAGAGACATTCGGTTCTCATAGAAAATGGAAGACTCAGAAGCTTCTGAAATGATGTCACTTGTAGTATTGGTGAGGGAGGATAAATGAGGCCGAGAAGTTGTTTGGGGAAGGGGAAATGAGTAGGAGAAGGTCTTTGGGAGAAAAAAAAAATAAAGAAAGGGAGGGGTCAAGAAGGGGAAATGAACTGGAGAGGTAGTGGGGAGGGAAATGAGGCTGAGAAGAGGTTGGAAGCAGGAAGAAAGGAGCTTGAGGGGTGTGGGGTGGAAAGGGGAAAATGAGAACAATGGGATGTGAGGGGACAGGATGTTGTTTCCAAGGAGACCGGTTGTTTCCAAGGAGACAAGGCTGTCTGCTGGGGACCAATGGAGGAAGCAGCGGGATTGGCTGGAAGAAGACTGCAGTATTACCAAGGTGGCGCTGACTTCTCTGGCCACTGACGCTCGGCCGAGGGCGGCCCACCTTGGCAGGCTCAGCTCCGACTGGCTGGTGCCTCCCTGAGGACGCCGAGAGTAAGGAACAAGTAAGTGAGAAGTGAGAGGCCCGCACCCGCCCAACTCCCCCCCCCCAGGCTCGGGCTCCTGAGCGTGGGAGCAAAGTGACCAGGAAACATAAGGCCCACACCCGACTGCTCCTGCCCGTGGTCCTGTTGGGCCTGTGTCCTTCCACTCCACAAGCTCAGAGTTCTTGTAAAATGGAGGGAGGGAGGCATCTCTGATTCAAAAAGGCAGGTCCAGGGAGGGCCATGGGTAGTATTATTGCCAAGTTTAGGGTTAAATTCAAGACAGAACTTAGCTGTCCCAAGGGCAGCAGTAGACTAGCAGGGCCTTCTCAGCTGGGGGTTGAGAAGTCTATAGTTTGCATGGCTTGGGTGAGGGAGGTTGAGGCTGTAGGAGTAGAGTCTGAATGCCCTGGTGGGTCTGCATAGGATGGAGGGCTGCAAGAAACCTCAGAGCCCAAGTGGTCCAAGCTCCTTCTTTGGGAAAAAGAGTACCTGAGACCAAGAGGAGGGCAGGGACATGGCCAAGGTCACACAGCCACTAAGAGGCAGTCCCAGCTCTGGAGCCTCAGTGGTTCTGACCAGTCAGGCTAGTTGGCTTCCATCTTGGCCTCCCCATACTTTTGACAGCCAAGCTTCATAGGCTGTAGGTCCCTGGTATTGGGCTCCCCAGAAGCAGGTAGTCAGAGCTGGGGGTTCTGGGAGTCCTCAGTTAACCCCACTGTGGGGTTGTTATAAAAAAACTGAGCCCTGCCCCACCCCCAGGCCCAGCATTGGGTCATCCTGGGATGCACCTTTGTCAGGGTAAGACTGACCAAATGCCATGCTTTCCCCAAATGGATTTCTTCCATTTGGGAAACCAAGGGGGTGACCCCCTAAATATTACAATGAGAATCCTCCATTTCGTCCCGGAGTGGAGGTATTAACCCGGCAAGGTCCTTTTTTCCTGTCCTCAGACAACTACAAGTCTACTGAGGGGAATAATGGGCTTGTACATTTTTCATGTGGTAGCAGTAAGCAAAGCCTTGACCAGAGGGAGGCAAATCCTGGAGAGACAGGGGTCCAGAACTACTTAGTGCAGGTGGGCTGGCTGTGGGCTGGCTGGCACTTGAGCTTTCTTTTATGGGAAGGCAAGGGCAGATTATCCATAGAATAGGAGTAGAAATTTTCATCAATGCAAAGAGAGGTCTCTCTGGTGCAGCAGAAAGGGGATCTAGCAATCAGGGTGAGAAAGGGAGAAGAAATAATCCCTTGGTCCAAGCTCAGGTGCCCCTTCTTTACAATCCTGGGCTGCTCAGTGGGATTCTGCCCACCAGAAAAAGAGGGCTTCTCCCTCATCCTCTATAGAGCAGTGTCCTAGACATTGATCATTAAAGTTGGCTCCTGTTGTGAACAACCTGCAGAGGTCTGAAACAGGAGCCAAATCCAGTTGTTTATCAAAATGAAGCCAGGAATAGAAGAGACCAAGTTCACCAGGATAGCTACCAACATTTCCTCAAACTGAATGGAGCAAATACTGTAGTTACTAGAAATCTAAAAAATTGCACAGCACAGAAAAATGAGGCCTATTTTAAATATACTCTAATCTGAAATATTTCCACATTTTAACTATGATGAAACAAGGGTTGGAATGGAAGTTAGGACATGAAGATATTCATACCATGAAACACAGAAACAGATACAATTCCACATAAAAGATAATCTCACATTTGTGTGCCTTCAGAAATATCCGATTGATTTAGGACATGGAGAATTAGTCAAAGGCAAAACAGGTTGAGATCTTTACTTCCTAAGGAAAAGGATCATGGATCATTTAGACATATTACTTCACAGATGAGGATTTCTGTGTTCCTTTTATATTTTGATTTGTCTAAGAATTCACTCCTCTCTATATGCTCTACATCTGAGGTTTGATATGTTCTGTTTATGGGTTAAATGTATGAATTATCTCATATTCTCTTGCTATTCATATGTCAGTATTTATATGTTCTCTATGAATATGTGTTCCCTGTATACTCACATATATATAAGCAATCATGGATTTAGCATATATAAATATGCCATATCGTCTCTTGTGACTCATTTATATCTGACCATATATTCCCATATATGAATACTCACATAGTCTTTCTATACTCCTATGTTAGTACTTCATTTATGAGTCCTCCTTCCCTCAATATTCCCATATGTATGGGTACCGTTTATTGAATTTAAAATTGTCCAAACTACAGTAAAAGAAATTGAGGCAGGGCTCTAAGCCAGTGGCACTTATTAAAGTGTCTGTGTTCCCTTCTAATTAAGAGGACCTCAGATCTCTCTCACAATCTGAAATACCCCTGGTCCCCAGGACCATACTTTTATAGGATTGGATACCCTATAAAAGAGGCATGGTAAAATACAAAATCTCATTAGTTGATAGACTTTCCTCTTGAAAGTCAAAAGTTAAGATGGGTAAGCCAGAAATCATCTTTAGTGACTAAGTACTCATGATCACCAGCTCATGTTGTGCAAGAAAGGGTGGTCTGGAGGTATAGTGAGTGATAAGTTTGGGGACTTTCCAAAGAATCAAGGCATCCCATCCATGCTAGGTTTGGACTTGGAATTTGAGTAAAACAGGATGGGCATATCTTTGTCACCATTCTTGTGGTTGTGCAAGTGAGCTTTATAAACTGATAAACAAGTAGTGAACAATACATTAAAGTTTGAGAATCGCTATAATGCCCTATTCTAAGAACCTATTTTATCTAATGAGCTGTATATGAATTGCATAAAATATCAGATTAATAGTGATTGGATGAATGAATTATTTTTCAGATTCCCCCTTTCAATCCAAAGAAAAGCCCTAGTCTTTCTATGGGATCTCCACAGTTCAGATGTAGAGAGGACAGTCCTCTTTGGGTGATGCAAACCAAGTGGGTAGTTAATAGTGAGCGGAAAAGGGAGAAACATTTAACAAATTGACAATCCTCTTTGGTGAGCAGGTCTTATGGAAAATGATGGTACAATCTATTAGGCCCATTCCATCAGGCCATCATATCATAAAGTTTAGACTTCCTTCTCACACAGTTATCTAGTGTCTGAAACATCCTCTGATGCAGTCTGGTGGCTCTCTCCTTTGGCATACCAGAATGAGTGGGATTTCAGAGCAGATTCTAATGGATCTGTTTCTCTAGTTCAGATCACATGCAGAAATCCCCTTGTCTGTTAAAAAATCTCTGACAAAATATGTCTTAATACAATTCTATTTGATATGACCATAACCAGGTCAGATAGTGAGAGCTAGCTTAAGCATTAATAGCACTAATATGAACATCACTAGACCCGAGAATTTACTTATTTTTGGTTAGCAAATTCAAATAGCAACTAAAATATTAAAAAATTCTGAACCCAGATTTTATATTTGCTATATAACTATCTCATCTTATTTTGACTATTTATTAAAACTAATTGAAAAATGTTCACTCTTCCTATCTTATTTTCTAACTATTTCCTTTTAACTATTCATTCCTTTCTTAAAAGCATGAGATTCTGTTGGGGAACTATTTTTTACTTCTTGTTGTTGAGGTTATTGGGATTAAGTGACTTGCCCAGGGTCACACAGATAGGAAATATTAAGTGTCTGAGGCCAGATTTGAACTCAGGTCCTCCTGATTTCAGGGCTGGAACTCTATTCACTGTACCACTTAGCTTTGTCTTAAAGGAATCTATAATAGTTGCCCCTGTTAGGAAATTATTAACGGAACACTTTTTTCATAAGATGATGACCCTCCTTATATAACTGAATTCATTTAAAAATTGCCAAAATAATTGCAAGTATAACAAAAGTTCTGGGATGGGATGTATTAATATAGTGAGTGCTCGATTTCAAGACAATATAGATAATGTTTGTTTTTCAAAGGATGCCCAGTATCCAGGGAGTAATAATAAACCCAGATAAAATTGACTTTTCCCATTTAGATCATCATAAGATGTTCTAACATTCTTTTCTTCAGAGCAAAGCTGAATATGTTTCTGCTTTAGCATTATAATTATTAGAACAACAATTTACTCCTATAAACTGGTATATCAATACCCAATTATTCTCAAATTAATTTTAGGAAGGACTGAAATTTTAAATAGCTCAAATCTGTATTTTATTTATTTATCTATATTTTATTATATTAGCTCATATGTACTCCAGGATTAATCTATGACATAAGGATTTAATATTGTAGTTATACTCATAATCTGCCATGATTATAGAAATTTTCCATAGAAAGAAAATAGAAACATTACACAGTAAGGGGAAAAGATTCCTATCAGTTCTAGGCTAGACTCATAGAGGCAGCCAAGCCAGGCCTAAAAGATATTTTCTATTCAATAGGAAATGTCATACTGAGGAAATTGAGTCAGACCATGGCAAGAATCATTCTTTCAGCCTTCTTCACGAGACCTCCATGTATAGCTTATGGATGTCAACCCCCTACTGGCATCATAGAGCGTATGATTCCTTAATAGGAATTCCTTAAGGATCCTTCTTTAAGGATCAAACCTGGAATCATACTCAGAATACTGTTCATTACAGCCCCATCAGGTCTGACAGCAAGTTCCAATAATTATAGCTTCATAGATTTGGATGGATTCAGTTATTAAGGATCACATATCCTTGATATAGATGAAAAAAAATCAAGGTCTATAATTTTATATTCTAGAACATGCCTCATTCTTAGGTCAGCTCTGAAGGGGCATCTTCCTTGTAGATATACTTCTTAACACAAAGTAGAACTATGAGAAGAAGCATTATATTAAGAACACACAATTCACCTGAAACTTGAGGGAATTTTAATTGTTGCATCATGAGAACATGCATTGGAAAATGACTCTTTGTCTTTCTTAATATTACTAGTTTGCTTCAAATAATTTTTATGTAAAATTCTTAATTCAATTTTGAAAATTGTGTCCCATCTTTCACTAAGTG
The DNA here is from genome assembly GCF_902635505.1 of Sarcophilus harrisii. Classification (NCBI taxonomy): domain Eukaryota; kingdom Metazoa; phylum Chordata; class Mammalia; order Dasyuromorphia; family Dasyuridae; genus Sarcophilus; species Sarcophilus harrisii. The sequence continues at coordinate 13,991 of NW_022290897.1, read as the reverse complement.
ATACCTCCCACATATACCCTACCACTTATAAGATTTCATGGCCTTATTTGTGATTCAGATGACAAGTTTAAATGATCCCTCATTATACTAGCTGTGGTGTTTTTCTTCTTTAAAATATAAGATGGTTCTCTCTGAGAGCAGGTTTCTTGGGGAGGTTTTCTGGAGGCAGCCTTAGTTTTGGTTCGAGTAATAATCACCCAAACGCAGCCAGGTACTAAAAGTTCAGATCTTTTATTGTGTCCTTCAATATAGCCCGGTTAGCTTTCTTAGAGGCCTCTCTCTCTCCTTGGTTCTAAGAGCTCTTGCAGCTTTGTCCCTTGCTTCTGCCTCTGCTTTCTTTAGCCTCCAGCCAGCATCTCCTTACCTGGGGCTGGGCAGCTTTCTGGGCCACCATATTTGTGTGAGATGAAGTGAATCTGGTTGCACCTCCAAGAGTGGGCTTCTGCTGACCGACGCTCCCTTCTTCTATCTAATTCAGCTGAACTCTTGACAGAGCCTCTGGCCACTTCTTATATATCATCTCCCAAAGGTTGACTCCTTTAAAGGATTAAGGGAAGTATGAATTTGGATATCTCATACTAAACCCTGATATCTCCCAAACTGTGAACTCAAATGAGTACTTAAATACTTCTTGCTTATATGAGTTCTCTTAAGGTGTGAATACAAGCATTGTTTCTATTAATTGTACTTAGTACCTTGTTTCTTCTGGCCCATAACATCTTTTAAGATCAAATCAATTATACTGAACCATGCTAAATTAGATAATTATTGTCTCTATCAACTCTAATGACTTAAAAGTTTGTAAAGATTACTTAATCAAAAATCACCAATAGGGCTCATCTTCTTTTATATTTGCCTTTATCAATGGAATTTGTTATGTGAGGAGAAAAACAGGGACATAGTAGCATTAGCTCTGTTAGATTTCAGGTATGAGTCACAGGTAGCCAATTGTATGACAGGATTTCATAGCCAGGCTCAGAATTAACCAATACCAAGATTGGGATAGGTCAATAGAATCCTACCTTCACCTTGGCAAGGTCATTCTCTGAACTTTCCTGGGGATAGCCATCTATCAGTGGCAGTCTGTATATGTCTTGTATATGTCATGGTGACAAAAATTCTTTTTGATTCTCCTAGTCTTTTACTTCCAAACTGTATAGTCTTTACACCGCTGAATTTCACTTTACACTTAAGCACAAAGTTTTATTACACAAAATCAACTAAGTGCAATACTATCATCCCTCTTTGGTTCCTCAGTGGTTACAAATACACAGCTCGTACAAATTTTTAAGGGCTTTTGGACAATTGTAATTGGTTACAATCACGTAGTTTTGGTGATTGGCAAATAGTCCCATAAACAACTCACTCAGCACAAAAAGTTCCTCATTTGCAGGATGTCACAGATTTCAGTAAGCAGGATGACTTTGGAGAAGAAGATCCAATCTAATTAGGATAATAATTTTCTATTATTCTATTCACTCTAGTCTTCAGTACTTATAAAGAGGAATGGAGATAGAGGGAAGATGGAGAATTACTTCTTTACATGGATAATATTTGAGGAATGAAGGAAATATTTGAGCCCTCATGGATAAAAATACCCAAAGCCCAGGGGTCTTGAGGATGGGGACAGAAGGCCATCTACATAGACAGCAGGGCATTGCTGGGCTTCAGTCCTGGTCTTTGGCTCCTCTTCTTCCTTGCCCTGCTCCCTCAATCACAACAGTCAGGAAACATGGCTAGCAATTCAAGCCACCTGTAGCAGCTAGTGGGCCAGGGGAATGAACCCTAAAAAGTCTTTGGGAGAAGGGAAAATGAGTAAAGGGGGTTGGGGAATGAAGCGGAGAAAACTTTGGGGGAGGGATCAGCATCCCTGCAGAAAGATGAGTGAGATGCCTAATGGGAGGAGGGGCAGCATTGCCAGAAGGGGGACCCCTGCCTCACAAGGTGGGTGCTAATGTCAGCACCCATCGATGCTGAGCAACCTTAAACTCAACTCTGATGGACTGGTGGCTTTCTGAGGACCCTGGAATGGATATCTGGGAAGCAAGGGGTGCTAGAGGACCAACTTAGAGCCCACCTGAGGCTCAGGTTGCTAAGCACAGGGGACGAGTGGTCAGGAAACAAGCCCCGGTTCCCAGAACTCCTACCCAACGTAGGGAAACAGTGCTCAACTGGTCCCTAGAGGATGTTGACCTTCCATCCCACCTCTTCCCAACCCAGACTATGAAATTTTACAATCCTTGTGGGATAGGGTTTGGGTTGGGGGGAAACCTTTTTTCAGAAGGCAGGTCCAGGAAGAACTATGGGTATCATCCTAGTTTTTAAGATCAGAATAGGGCAGATGTTGCTGATTGGGGTCTACCCCAAGGAAAAGCATTAGACTAGCAGGATTTGCCAAGATGGGGGTATAGGAGTTAGTTTGCTAACAAGAGCATATTGATTGATATGTGGGTAACCTTTGACTGGGCTTGTAGGTTTGGATAAAATGGAGGGCTACAAGACCTTGGACCTCAGCTGGTCCAAGCTCCTCCTTTGGGAAAAAAGGGAAACTGAGGCCAAGAGGAGGGCAGGGACATGGCCAATGTCAGAGACAGGAAGGGGCAGACCCAGACCTGCAACCCAGATCTCTCTGACCTATCACACTAGCTGACTTCCACCTTGAGCTCCCCCTCCTCTGGGAGCCAAGATTCATGGGTTAAAGATCCCTGGGAAAGCACTGCCTAGAAGCTAGTAGGTTCACTATAGAGCTAAGGGTTCTAGAAGTCTTCATTGTGGGGATTGTGGGGTTAAGTGAAGGACAAACAGGCCCCCCACCAAATTTGGGGCAAACTGGGATGCACATTAAGCAAGGTAAGCCTGAACAAATTTCATGCCTTCCTTGAATGGGTTGCTTCCATTTGTGAAGCAAGGGGAAATTACCCCCTAGCTGTTTCACTCTAAGACTTGCCTGAACATTTTCATGGAGCTTAGAGCCTAGACAATGTCACTATTTCCTGCCCTCAGAGAACTGCTGATCTAAGTAAAAGAAGAGGTGTGATTAGGCATGCTGAATATTACAGCAATACCAAAGTCTTGGTCAAAGGAAGCAAGTTTTAGAGATGGAAAGGATGGAAAACTGCTAGGTGGGGCTGGTTTAGGCAGCAGTTAAGCTTTCAGTGATGGAAAAAAAGGTGCAAGTTATCAACAAAACAGGCTGCAGAAGGGAGCTCTGGAGAGAAGTCTGGGAAAGAAAGCCCAAACTGCTCCTTTACCAGAGCTCAGGTGCCCTTTCCTTTCCCAAACTGGACAATTCAGTGAGATTTTGCACACCAGGCAAAGAGGGCTTTTCCCCACCACCTGAAGGAAAACTGAATGGAATGGAAGTTTGTACAAACACACATTCAGGCACAGAAATACTCACTCCTAACCTTATATACCCACATGTGTGACCCTCAATTAACAATTTGCTAGAGAATTTTAATCTATATCAATTAGTAATCATGGTGAGGAGACAAAAGATTTCTAAAATGCCTTCAGAAATCTCTGAATGACTTAGGACAGATAGGGGAGTAAAAAGCAAAACAGACTGAAAACCTTACCTCCTAAAGGAAATCTTGTGGAAAAGGCTGGTGAAAGATTTAAAAAATATTTCTTCACAGATCAAGATTTTTATCTTCCATTTGTATAATGATATGTCTGAGAACCCGTTTCTTCTTTGTACAGATCCATACATCTGAGCATTACTATGTTCTCTGTGGAGCGAATGTATGAATTCTTTCCTGTACTCCTAATATGTCATTACTTATATATTCTCTCTCTCTCTCTCTCTCTCTCTCTCTCTCTCTCTGTATATATATATATATATATATATATATATATATATATATATATATATATATGTCATATTATTTCTACATTCACATATATATGAGCAATCATTTACTCATTGCATATAAAAATTATTTTGCCTCTTGTGAGTCATATATATGATGATTCATATATTCTCACTATATGTTGGCACATTTGAGCATTTAGAATTGTAATGCCAAAGAAACTGAGCAAGACAGAGATTAGAGACCAATTCAATAATTTATTAAATGGAGAGAAATACTGGGACCAAGGCATCCATGTTAATCCCAGGGCTAGACTAGACTATCATCTCAAAGAGTCTAGCCCTGAGTCTCTGGGCAAAGGAGCCTTTTATGGAATAACAATGGAGGGACCTAGGTGGGAATAACCTCATAGAAGGAGGTTACTGATATTCTAATGACATTAAGGAATGTCTATAAAACCTTTATCTCAAACCATTAAGAGGGGACAGTCATAACCTTAAGGCAGAATTACAAAATAGGATAAATGGAGGAAATGATCACCCCATTAAAAGGGAACTTTGGCATTACATTCCCTCCTTTTTCTCTTGGAACTATTCAAATCTTTGAATTACCTTCCTCTGGAAGGCCTTAGCACTATAATTTGAACAACCCTATGTGAAGTAAATAAAAATCAAAATAAAGCTAGACCAAGGACAAGTCTTTCCTGATAACCCCAGAATTAATCAGCAATACACAAAGTTCCTTATATCAATTATTTCTGACAATCAACTGTCAGATCCTCTGCAGTTGGGGAGCATATGGACAGCTGTGGTCATTTGTGCATGAGTCGGGCTCTGCTTATGGAAAGCAGCAGGCTCAAGGCAGTTGTGTTGCCCATTCAGAGGGGCAGCGCTCCAGGGGAGGAGGGTGAAGCTTGGAGTAGCCCCACCTGTCCCGCCCAGAGGAACAAACAGGGCTGCTACTAGAATGCAGATTATGCACAGTTAGACCAAGGCAGGCAACCCCAAACGTTTTAGAGGCCTCGATATCAACAAGGTCCTTTTAAGTACGCTGAACCAGTAATTAAGGATCTGGGGTAACAGGAGTGGAGAAACAGCTCAGAGAGACTGCCAGTTCCAAGACAGGTATCCAATTTCTGGTTGTTTCTAAAAAATAATCCCAAAAACTGAATCTGCCAGGGCAATTCCAACAGAATAAGGGATTTCCAAGTTAAAGCACAACCAGCAAAGCGTAGTATCATAGTCTAGTAAATTTAAGCAAGGAGTAAAGGACTTCCAATTAAATCTGAACTAGCAAGATACCAGTTTTCCCAATTTCCTATTTCTTCTCCTCCCTTTTTTTCCTTTTGGAAAGGAATTATCAAATGACCATCCCACATATAAATCATACACATATGCATATACATAACAGATCAAACATAACAGCAATAGTTACACAAGGTTAATAACTTCCATCCCAAGTCTTAAACACAGCACAGTAATACAGTGAAAATTCTAACAAGTCAACCACTTTCCCACTCCCCGCCATCAGTCCAAATTACATCAGGAAAAGTGGGCAATGGTTGTCATTTGCTTCTTCAAGCTGAACAGGGATGATGCTCAGTCCGGGAGGGGGATGGGTCTGTAGTGTGGGAGCTGACAAAAAAAGGTTTGATCTAGGTCCCAGAAGCAAGTCAATATATCTGCAATTTGACCAAATCTAGAAATAAAAACAAATCTAACAAAGAAAAGTTAGAACAGTCTGAGATAGAAAGACTGGTCCACCAGGACTGCTACAAGATGTGGCCTCTCATTAGTTAAAAACTTTAAAAAAAAACTTGAATATCCAGACACAATATCTAGTAACCAATAGATGACCAGACCAAATACTTATTTGCTCAAGTATTTAGGATATAATGATTACTGATGACCAGATTGGAAGGGTGAGGAGCAAAGTTGAACTAAATTTCACTCCAGGCTAACTAAATGGCTCCTATAGCAAAGTTGAACAAAATTTCACTCCAGGCTAACTAAATGGCTCCTATAGCTGAAGTAGCAGTGAGGGGGGGCGGAGTTTAAATCTTTACAAAAGATCCCCACCCCACCCAACATTTAAAGTAGCAGAAATCAGTGGGTGGGTGGGGGAATCCCATAAAACCTATGTGTCCAGCAGGGCTAGATTTAAAGCATATAATCCATTTCTATCTCATTTATAATAAAACAGCATAGTTTCTTTCTCTCCTTCTGGCCCCATGTGGCCATTATTCCCAATGGACTTCTCCTAAGCCCAGCTTGGCCAGGGATGAAGCTTTCAGAAAAGTCCTTGTTACATACTTTATTTTTTTTTATTTAATAGCCTTTTATTTACAGGATATATGCATGGGTAACTTTACAGCATTAACAATTGCCAAACCTCTTGTTCCAATTTTTCACCTCTTACCTCTCCACCCCCCCCCAGATGGCAGGATGACCAGTAGATGTTAAGTACATTAAAATATAAATTAGATACACAATAAGTATACATGACCAAAACGTTATTTTGCTGTACAAAAAGAATCAGACTCTGAAATATTGTACAATTAGCTTGTGAAAGAACTCAAAAATGCAGGTGGGCATAAATATAGGGATTGGGAATTCAATGTAATGGTTTTTAGTCATCTCCCAGAGTTCTTTCTCTGGGCGTAGCTGGTTCAGTTCATTACTGCTCCATTGGAAATGATTTGGTTGATCTCGTTGCTGAGGATGGCCTGGTCCACCAGAACTGGTCATCATGTAGTATTGTTGTTGAGTATATAATGATCTCCCAGTCCTGCTCATTTCACTCAGCATCAGTTCGTGTTACATACTTTAGGTAAAATTAGAGGCACATGACCTCTTTCAGGCAAGTTAACAGAACTTCTTTAACAAGCTATTGTTCCTTTAAGATCTTATACTTAAGGAAAACCAATTCATTTCCCAAATTTAGAATCATCTTTTAATTCCTAATCAAATGTTTTCACCAGCTGGAGTTCAGTATTGAAATAACCAATTCCCAAATTTGATCATTGTTCTTAAATTTAACAGAGCTCTTAAGTTACCAAAATAGACAAATTACAAACAATTTTACAAAAATCACATAGAACACAGAGCACAAGACTGTCTAATAACATACAACATGTACAGAACACTGATCACACTTAGACTGCACAATTACAACATTCAGTAGGACACTAACATTAAAGCCAAACCAAATGGCGTTTTTTAACCCCTCCCCCCAGTCTTTGTAGATAGCCCCCTGAGCATGCAAAAGCGGGAGGGGCCGGCATTACTCTAACTAACACAGGATGACCCAAACAGGGAAACTGAGTCCCATTTTCAAATGTATATACTTCCCACTCGATGGAAGAAGTGGGAGGACCTCTCTTAGAAATGCAAAGCACGGGCCTTTGTTTCTGGAAAAGAGTTGGACAGAAAGAGTTTCCTCAAGCAAAGCATCTGCTCCAGGAAAAGAGTTTTGAGGCGTGGAGTGTCTAGACTGCAGACAAGTGAAAACTTAGTTTTCCCGATCTTTGCAGCCTCCCTTGTATCTCTTTTTAGAGACAGAGCCACAGCAATTCCTAAAGAATTGTGCCAGAGCTCCCAAGAGCTCCAAACAACGACTGCAATCTTGATGCCTGGAGTGTCCACCACAAGATAAGGAAAGAAAAAGTCTTTTACCTTGTCCACAATTCCATATTTCACACTCCAGTAGCGACCCCCCGCATCCAGTAGGCCACTCATCAACCAAGCAAATGGCATCCCCCAAAAGGGCACCCCAAGTGACAACCATGTCGGGTTATTCACTAATCAACCAAACCAACTGGTACCCCAAGGGCACCCCAAAAGTGACAACCGTACAACCGTGCAACCAGTTATTCACTAATCAAACAACCAAACAAACAAAACAAGTCTTAAAACATAACCAGATGGTACCCCAAAAGGTACCCAGACAAACTTACTCTCCTGTGGCCAAAATGGGGTTGTCTACCATCAGGTTTTTGCAGCTGGAAACTGCTCTCTTTCTTGGAGGCGCTGGAAAAAAAAATCCAGGAGGGCCCAACCTCTCCAGGCCAAGAATTCATTCGAAGCCACCCCGCCCAAGGCAGAGACCTGAAAGTCTCATCTCTAATCCTGCTCATTTTCTAATTATCTTGCTGGGGGGCCTCCAAATGTAATGCCAAAGAAACTGAGCAAAGCAGACATTAGAGACCAATTCAATAATTTATTAAGTGGAGAGAAATACAGGGACCAAGGCATCCATGTTGATCCCAGGACTAGAGGAGACTATCATCTCAAAGAGTCTAGCCCAGAGTATTGGGACAGCAAGCCTTTTATGGAATAACAACAATGGAGGGACCTAGGTGGGGATAACCTCATAGAAGGAGGTTACTGATTTTCTAATAACATTAAGGAATGTCTATAAAACCTTTATCTCAACCATTAAGAGGGGACGGTCATAACCTTAAGGCAGAATTACGAAATAGGACAAATGGAGGAATTGGTCACCCCATTAAAAGTGAACTTTGGCATTACAGAATGCCTTTCTATAATTCCTTTATGAATATTTTTTTTGTGTGTACTCATTCACATTATATTCCTCCATATAGAGATACCCTTATTTTCTGTCTATAATCTTATATATGGGACCAACATATTCAATGTGTATAGACACAGGAGTCATCTCCAAAAAGGAGAGAAGCAGGGGATACTTAGAGGAATATAGAAGATATAGAAGCCCTCTTGCCCCTGTATAGAAAGAATGTATATGTACCTACAATACATCCATTCACATTTATATGATAAGGAAAGTCATTCAGTACCCATAAAGGCAAGGAGAAGGGCCCTGACCAGGATGGGAGGAGGGAGGAGGAAATGAGTATAATGAGATGTTGAGAGAAAGGAAAATGAGCAGCATTGGGAGGAGAGAGGGAAGGGACATATATACAGAGTAATATAATGCTGTATGTGCACCTGTATTCTTATAGATAGATATAGGATTGTAAAGCGTCATTCAGTACCCATAAAGAGGAATAGAGAGAGAAAATGGAGGCTACAGAGACAATGAATAAATTGAGGAAATATTTGAGCCCTCATTGATAAGAATACACAAAACCCAGAGGTTTTTGGGAGGGGGCTAGAGGGCCATCTGCATAGACAGCAAGGAGTCACAGGACAGCAATCCTGGTCTCCCTCTCTGTCCGGCTCCAGCAATGGTAAGTCAGGAAATCCCGCTATGAGCTTGAGCCATCTAAAGCAGCTGTGAGGGACAGGAAATAAGCCCGAGAAGTTATTTGGGGAGGGGGAAATGAGCAGGACAGGGTGCTTGGAGGAGGGGAGGCTGATACTAGGGAGACAGATGATGTAATATCTGGTGAGGGGCAGTGGAGGGAGGGGGACGTTGGTGATTGGACTGCTTCTGCTTCAAAAAGGTGGGATGCTGACGTCAACAAGTATCAGCCCTCTACTGGGAAAGGGCGGGGAGGATGGACCTTGCCCAGACTTAGCTGTGCTTGTCTGGTGATCGTAAGAGGTGAAGGTGGTTATGTGAGATGCCAAAGAAGCATCCCAAAGCCCCCATGAGGCTTGGACTCCTGAGCATGGGACTCAAGTGGTCAGGAAGCATAAGCCCCAGGAGGGACTCCTGCCAATAATAGGAATTGTTCCCGAAGGGACTTTGTCTTCTCCCCCTTCCAGGCCTCTGAGATGGGATAGTCCCTGTGAGTTTGGGGGTGGGCTCCTCTGGTTCAGGAGGCAGGTCCAGGGAGAACGGAGGGGTTTATTCCAATCTATAAGGTTATTATAAGGGCAGAATGTACCGAAAGGCCTGCCCCAAGGGAAAGCCTTAGACTAGCTGCTGGTGAGGAGGCAGCTGACTTGAGCCTTGGGGTGGGAGTCTGCATTTGGGGGTGAAATCTGAATGGGATTGTTGGGTTGGAATATATACAGCATGTAGGAGCACTCAAGTGCGAATAGAGAGAATGTGTACAAACATTCATACATTCATATACATAAATGAATATAGAAAATAATGGGTAATTATAGATATGAGTAAAGAATATGCAAATACTCTAACACAGGAATAGAGCGATTAGAGGTAGAATAGTTATGAACAGATAGAATGTAGAAATCATATAAATGAATTTATAGAAAAAATTAATTCCTGTAAATAGAATAAGGCAAAAGGAATCTTTCCTTTACATATGATGATATACATTTCCTACATATACAAGAGCCTTTATGGAATCAGAAGAGTTGTGGAGTACTCATAAAAATTAAAAGATAGACAAAATGAAAGATTACTCCATTACATAAATATCCAGGAAAGAAAATCTGAGCCCTTGTGGATAAAAATATACAAACTCCAGTGATAATGAACTTAGTGAGAAGGGGACATTAAGACAGACAGCAGAGGGTCTCTAGGTACCAGCTTGGTCACTGGGGTCCTCTCCCTCCATGCCCACTTCCCAGAATGGCAACAGTCAGGAAAACTATCTGGCAGTCCCTACCCCTCACATCAGTGGTGAAAGAAATAAGTCCAAGAAACTGCTTGAGATAGGACATAATGTACATCAGTTTCCATTTTTTAAAATATGTTTTTTTTAATTTTCACTTAATAGTATTTTACTTTTCCAATCACATGAAAATATAGTTTTTAACATTCATTTTTGTAATATTTTGAGTTCTTCCTACCCTCCTCCCTCTTCAAGATAGGAAGCAATCTGATTTAGACTATATATGTGCAATAATTTTTTTTTTACTATTTTTTTTCCTATTCTTTTTTTATTATTATTATAGTAACTTTTTATTGACAGAATCCATGCCAGGGTAATTTTTTTACAACATTATCCCTTGCACTCACTTCTGTTCCGATTTTTCCCTCCCACCCTCCACCCCCTCCCCTAGATGGCAAGCAATCCTATATATGTTGAATATGTCCTAGTATATCCTAGATACAATGTATGTGTGCAGATCCAAACAGTTTTCTTGTTGCACAGGGAGACTTGGATTCAGAAGGTAAAATAACCTGGAAGAAAAACAAAATGCAAACAATTTACATTCATTTCCCAGTGTTTTTTTCTTTGGGTGTAGCTGCTTCTGTCCATCATTGAGCAATTGAAACTGAATTAGGTCTCTTTGTCAAAGAAATCCACTTCCATCAGATTGCATCTTCATACAGTATCGTTGTTGAAGTATATAATGATCTCCTGGTTCTGCTCATTTCACTTAGCATCAGTTCATGTAATTCTCTCCAAGCCTCTCTGTATTCATCCTGCTGGTCATTTCTTACAGAACAATAATATTCCATAACATTCATATACCACAATTTACCCAACCATTCTCCAATTGATGGGCATCCACTCAGTTTCCAGCTTCTAGCCACTACAAACAGGGCTGCCACAAACATTCTGGCACATACTGGTCCCTTTCCTTCTTTAGTATCTCCTTGGGGTATAAGCCCAGTAGAAACACTGCTGGATCAAAGGGTATGCACAGTTTGATAACTTTTTGGGCATAATTCCAGATTGCTCTCCAGAATGGTTGGATTCGTTCACAACTCCACCAACAATGTATCAGTGTCCCAGTTTTCCCACATCCCCTCCAACAATCATCATTATTTTTTCCTGTCATCTTAGCCAATCTGACAGGTGTGTAGTGGTATCTCAGAGTTGTCTTAATTTGCATTTCTCTGATTAATAATGATTTGGAACACTCTTTCATATGAGTGGTAATAATTTCAATTTCATCATCTGAAAATTGTCTGTTCATATCCTTTGACCATTTGTCAATTGGAGAATGGCTTGGTTTCTTATAAATTAGAGTCAGTTCTCTATATATTTTGGAAATGAGGCCTTTATCAGAACCTTTAACTGTGAAGATGTTTTCCCAGTTTGTTGCTTCCCTTCTAATCTTGTTTACATTAGTTTTGTTTGTACAGAAACTTTTTAATTTGATGTAATCAAAATTTTCTATTTTGTGATCATTAATGGTCTCTAGTTCGCCTTTAGTCACAAATTTCTTCCTCCTCTACAAGTCTGAGAGATAAACTATCCTATGTTACTCCAATTTGTTTATAATCTCGTTCTTTATGTCTAAATCATGGACCCATTTTGATCTTATCTTGGTATATGGTGTTAAGTAGGGGTCCATGCCTAATTTCTGCCATACTAATTTCCATTTATCCCAGCAGTTTTTGTCAAATAATGAATTCTTATCCCAAAAGTTAGGATCTTTGGGTTTGTCAAACACTCAATTGCTATAGTTGACTATTCTGTCTTGTGAACCTAACCTGTTCCACTGATCAACTAATCTATTTCTTAGCCAATAATACCAAATGGTTTTGGTGACTATGTGGAATCATTTTAAACATAATTTCATATTGGTCATCTTGTGAAGGGAAAATGAGAATAAAAGGGAAAAACCAAGAGAAAAGGGGGAAAGTGAATATAGTATGCTTCCATCTGCATTCAATCTTTACAATTCTTCCTCTGGATGTGGATGGCATCTTGCATCTCAAGTCTATTAGAGTTGTCTTGGATCACAGAATTGCTGAGAAAAGATGCAATCTATTATAGTTGATCATGACACAATATTGCTGTTACTGTATATAACGTTCTTTTTCCAGGGAGAGAATAAGCTGGAGAGGTGGTATGGAAGAGAGATGCTGACTCCAAGGAGAGGTATGGGTGGGCTGTCTCCTGTGGGCCTGTGGAGGGTGGGAAGAGTTGGGGGTAGAGTGACTTTTGCTTTAGCAAAATGAGAGCTGATGTCACCAGCCATAAGTGCTCATCAAGGGGTCTACCTTCCCAAAACTCAATTCTGCTTGGTTTCTGGCTTCATGAGGACTTAGAATTCTCAGTCATTAGAGAAATGCCAAGGGACCAGTACAAAGCCCCACCCCACCCCCCCAAGGCTCAGGCTCCTGTGATCAGGAACCATCAGCCCCAGATTCCAGGACTCATTCCCAAGATAAGGAAATGGGGCCTAACTGCTCCCTGGAAGACCTTGTCCTACTACCCTCCTGGGTTCTGAAGAGGGACAGTCTGTAGTATGGAGGGAGAAGGAGGCAACTCGAGTTCTGGAGGCAGGTCCAGGGAGACCATAGATTTTATTTTAATCTTTAAAGTTAGAAAAAGCACAGAAAGTGCTGACAGAAAGGCTGCCACAGGGGAAAGCATTAGACCAGCAGGGTTTTCTCAGCCCAGAGTTGAAGACTAGTTTACTACCATTGGAGGCGGAGAGAACCTGGTTATAAGTATAAGGTAGGGTAGGATGGAGGACTACAGAGCTTATCTTGTCCAAGCTATTCATTTGAAAAAAAAGTAACAGTTAAAGAGTAGAGCTGGGATTCTGGGCCTCTGCAGTTCGGACTGTGGGGTGAAGTAAAAAGTACAAGACTTCCATCCTTCAGCATTGGGCCAGCCTGGGATGCACACTTTCCAGAATGAGGCTTAGCAAAATTTATCCCTTCCAAGAATGGGTTTCTTCCATTTGTGAAATAAGAGGATGACCCTTACTTACTTCACTCAGAGCCTTACTTGAATATTTTCTTGGAGTTTAGATGTGATAGCCTGGGCAAGATCCTTGTTTTCTGCTCTCAGAGAACTCAGTCCAGTGAGGAAAAGGGAGGGCACAAGAATTGCTTGCTGAAAGTGGGCCGGGTGAAAGTTTTGGGGAATTTTTTTCTGTACAAAGGAAACTTCTTAAGCTGCAGAAGAGGGATCTAGGAATCAGAGTACAAAAAGAACAAATAACCCTTTGAGCAAAGCTCAGATGCCTTTTCTTTTCCTACCCTGAGCAGCTCAATGAGGTTGTTCCCACCAGGGGAAGAGGGATTCTGTCCCAATCTACACAGATCTGCCTCGTGAACATCTATCACTCAGATTGTCCCATGCTGCCAACAGCCTGAAGAGGCCGGAAGGAGTCAAATCCAATTGTTTATCAAAACGTGGCCAGGCTTATAAGAGAGCAACTTTACCAGGAGAGCTATAAATACTTGCTCAACAGACTACTAATTGCAGCCAGTAGTATAGTTAATAATAGAAATCTACAGAGTCATCCTCCAATCTGTGTTAGCAGTGATGGAACAGGGGGTGGGATAGAAATTAGGACACAAACACACACCCATACACACACACACACACTCAGAATCATACCAAAACATAGAAGCTCACACACACATACA